>NW_006282378.1:330426-333832 GCF_000327345.1 Myotis davidii
AATTTCAAACTTATTGAGAAACCCGAGCCTTTTAGGTACTCGAGAACCTCAGGTCCCATTCCTCTGCTGTATTTCTCTCTTTGCAGGTTTGGAATTACAAGCTTCGGCGCTGTCTCTTCACATTGCTGGGGCACTTAGACTACATACGTACCACATTTTTCCATCATGTAAGTATCCATGTGCCTCTAGTTTTAGAGCATTCTTCAGTTTCCCTGTAGGAATCATTTTTTTTCCCCTCAAGAATCCAAACATTGATAAAACAATTATGTTATTGGAGTAACTCTTCTAGGATCTCTGTGGTGTTGACCTTCCTCCTTTGTTTCATTCTAGAAAAGAAAGCACTCAGGATTATATTGAATTAAATCAGAATCAGCACTCCCTTTGCTAATATAGCTGAGAATTTAGACAATGGAATGTTCCCTCCAAAGAGAGAAGTGGTTGCAGGAGCCTGAAAGAACATATTCGTTTAATGTTCAAACCCTTTTTCTGGAATATCTTTCAGGAATATCCTTGGATTCTGAGCGCCTCAGACGATCAGACCATCCGAGTGTGGAACTGGCAATCTAGAACCTGTGTCTGGTAAGGCAGGAAACAGGGCGCAAACGTGTCTTCATTCTTCCTAGTGTTTTATAATCAACTTCTCTTCAGAATAATCATCTCCCTCCATAATGCACAGTGTCTACTGATTAACTACTGATTGTATTTGTAAGGTGCTTTTATGTACAAAATGAAAATATAGAGGCAATCTTATAAGTAATATATGGATCTGGATTTTCCGATCATTTCTTACCAGAGAAAGGAGGTCATATAACTAGGTTTTTAGAACAAAACTTTTAGCTGGTTTTCACTTCTGTTCTTGTGAAACCTGAGTCAAAGTCTAGACATCTGTCTTGCTTTGTTTTGCCTTGAGCTTTCCAGGATGTAAGGAAGATGTAAGGGCCATTTTAAATGATGCCTTTTAAGAGGGATATTCCACTAAAATTAACAGATGATTTCCACTATGAATTACTAAGATTTCATTTATTTTGATATTTTAATATGGCTTTTGAGGAGAGCTGTGCCATCTCAGTTCTCCTGAAATCATTAATATTAAATACTAATGCATTAGAGGGAAGAGAGCTATTGTTAAAACAGCTGGCCTTCTTGTTACTAGTTTAGAACTGTTAGGTTGACTTATCTTTGCCTCAAAAAAAGTATAATTGGATTTGCATCTGTTTAATTTGGAGAATGGTGTTTAACATGTAGGAGCCTGGTGATTCCTGCCTTTAATTTGGCATTGTCTTTCTTCTTCTTCTTACAGTGTTTTAACAGGGCACAACCATTATGTAATGTGTGCTCAGTTCCACCCCTCAGAAGACCTGGTTGTATCAGCCAGCCTCGACCAGACTGTGCGCGTTTGGGATATTTCTGGTGAGCTGCCCAATTCAGAGGAAAACCTAATTATGTCTCATGCAAAACTGCAATTTCTTAAAATAGGGTAGTTGGCTTGGAACAGCAAAATTTAGAATATTCTCTTCTCATATAGCATCTCTGTTTCTGAGTATATTAAATCTGTTTTCATGGTTCTTCATGTTAGAGGTATTTCCTAAGAAAAGTTGTTGCTCTAGAAAATTTATTTAATTTGAAGGAAGTTGCACTTTTTTGTTAGATCAGTTTTAGTTAAAGTCTATATATCATTGGCAATATTTGATTAAAAATCAAGCTTTACACAAATAAAAAAAATATTTGACAAAAATAAAGTTGGGGAATAAATTATTACAGGGAAACAAAACTCTCGAATCTTGTGGCCTCATTTAGAAATAGGAAAATCTTTTATATTTCTTCTAGTGTAAGGATCATGGGGAGGTGGGGCAGGAGGTGGTATGTCCAGAATACCTTTTAATGTTATAACAGACTTCTAAGACCAGAAATTAACTTCCAGATTTTGGGTAATTGGAATAGTCCCTCCTTTCACAGTTTATATATCTTAATTTTGTACAGTATATAAATGTTTAGTACTTTATGGAGGGGATCCAATAAGTTACTAACCAGAAAAAAAAATTTTTTCCCATTTTGATCCAACATTTATTACCCTTTTACAACATGTCCTTTTGGATTTAGAAACTGCTTGTGATTAGTTTTCTAACATTAACTCAAAAGCATGTAAAATAAAATCAACCTACTCTCTATATAAACACCCAGCAACTGTGGCCCTTTATCCTCATGCCCAAATTGGGTAGTGGGAAGAAGGAAGGGCTCAAGAAGCACTGAGTGAAGTGCAGTTGCTTTACTGTGGGGAGTGATGGTAGTTCCTTGGCTAACCAGAAAATTTAAATGCAGAGAAAAGACGAGCTATGAGATTGACATGCTGGGTAAATGGAAGTGCTTTGCTGAGAGTTGGAATGGGGAAATGAGACTCTAAATGCTGTGATTTTCGGCCCAGTTAAATTTACTTACCACTTGCTGAATCGTCTCTATTTGTTTGTTGCCTTAGAAGTTCTTTGAGCCCAACCGGTTTGGCTAAGTGGATAGAGTGTTGGCCTGTAGACTGAAGGGTCCCACGTTCGATTCTGGTCGAGGGCCCATGCCCGGGTTGCAGGCTCAATCCCCAGTGGGGGGCATGCAGGACACAGCCGATCAATGATTTTCATCATTGATATTTCTATCTCTCCCTCTCCCTGCCTCTCTGAAATTAATAAATATATGTATATATTTTTTAAAAAAGAAATTCTTGGAAATTGGGTTCTCTGAAAGATTAATGGCTAGACAACAAACACTGTTTTTATTCTGTAAAAGGAAGGTCCTCACATAGGTCCTGCTGGTTCTTTTTGGTCATGAGGGAGTCACCCTTCTGCATTGTATGGTCAAGGTGATAACGTCCCAACTCTTGTGGCTTGGTGGGCTGAGACAGTATGGTAGTTGTTGTCCCAAAAAGCCATTTGAAACAGCGAGTTGAAAATTTGGATTCCTGGGTGCAGCATTTGGAATGTTGTAATAGCTGTTAAGATTCATGTGGCCCAGAAACAAGCCCATGGGAAGATGAGGACAGTTGGAGAGTAGAACCTCTACAACATGTGGTGTTTGCAGTTTTCAAAGGTTCTGAATTAGAAGGGACTGGTATACAAGATTGTATTAGAGATAAAACAGAAGGACCCTCTTCAGCTAGGGCTTTTGCCATTGCAGTTTTTGTCAGACTGGCTAGGCATTGTGAGGTATACTCGGATGTGACCAGCCATGCCAACAAGGAGTTAGGCACAGGCTCTGTGAACCTGTGCCCTTTCCTCACTGCTAGTGCCAGGGAGCTTATTATTCACTGTCCCAGTAACCTAGCTATGGGTTTTCACTATGTGCACATTCAAAGCGCTTTCTCTGTCTCAGAACATAGGAGCTCGATGGGGTAGGATCCTAGCTCATGCTGTTCCTGCTG
>NW_006282378.1:333890-354350 GCF_000327345.1 Myotis davidii
TTCCCAGATGGGGTTCTGAGAGAATTAAGGCTACTCCAATACTTTGAGGGACTGTTTTCTCAGTTTTTCCAAGAATAATATATAACTAATGCCATTCTAGATCATAAAAAGTTAATTTGTTATGTGCATAAATTGATACTTTGACCACTAGGACTTAATCCTTTCCTAGAGCACCGGGTTGAGAAAGGCCTTATGGTGTTCAAAGAGTTTATGCACCTGTTACTAGCACAACGGTTTCCCTGTGGCCTAGCTAAGGCAATTTAATAATTTAAAAAAATATTTTATTGATTGTTTTACGGAGAGGAAGAAAGAGATAGAGAGTTAGAAACATTGATGAGAGAAAAACACCGATCAGCTGCCTCCTGCACACCCCCTACTAGGGATGTGCCCACAACCAAGGTACATGCCCCTGACCGGAATCGAACCCGGGACCCCTCAGTCTCCAGGCCAACGCTCTATCCACTGAGCCAAACCAGTCAGGGCCCAAAAATACTTTAAAAGATATGATTTGAGTTCCAATTCTATTATTTCATTTATAAACTATTAATCACATAACATATGTTAGAGTGCTTTGAAAACCACAAAGTTTTTCTCAAGTGTAAGGTGGTAATGTTATAATTTTGATTTTGACTATAATACAAATAGTTAGCTTTTAAAGATAACTGTAGTTTTGCCATAAATGTGGATCCTATACAAATATGACTCTTTTTCTTTTTAATATTTTATTTTTCAATTATAGTGATGTACAATATTATATTCATTTCAGTCATTAGACATTTATAAACCTAAGTGATTATCCCAATAAATCTAGTATCCATCTGACACCATACATAGTTATTACAATATTATTGATTATATTCCCTGTGCTGTGCATTATCTACCCATGACTATTCTGTAGCTATCAATTTGTACTCCTTAATCCCTTTACTTTTTTCACCCATCCCCACAAGCTCCCTCCCATGTGGAAATCCTGAAAATGGTCTCTGTATCTATGAGTATGTTTCTGTTCTGATTATTAGTTTCTTTTGTCTTTTAGAGTTCACATTTAAGTGAAATCACATGGCATTTCCCCCTTTTCTCTCTGACTTATTTCATTTAACACAGTACCCTCTCAATCCATCATGTTGCAGATGGCATAATTTCATTCTTTTTTATGGCTGCAAACAGGATTCTTTTTATCCTGGTGTCTTTTTTCCATTATTTTCAAAATTATGGGCTAATTCCTCCCAATGAAACTAGCCTCCAAATGTTTTGATGGCAAAGTACATGTATTCAGATCTATCACCAGTCTTTTAAGCAGGAGCTTAATGGGACATGACAGTTTGAATTATTTTGTCCCTTGCCTAAGAGGCAGGTAGAAGACATGAGTGCATTTTTTGTATAGTTTATAGTTTTACAGTATCTTCCACCAAATAGCTGCTTTATATTTAATAGGTCTAGTTTCCTTAACTCCTTTGGAACTTCCCTATGAGTTGCCTAAAAGCTCCCAGTTTGGGAAACACTGATCTGTAGCCTCCCCCAGTGGCTTTTCTTTGAAAATTCTTTGAGATGAAAGAAGAAAAGTTGCTATAGTTTTCATAGAGTTGAAAATGAAAAAGTAGAAATTGAATGTTTACCTCTTGAGGCCACATTTCAAGAACAGAAATGAGTATTATCTCAAGTAGACAATTCTTGAGGTGAGGTTTGTTGAAGAAGTTAGCTGTGGTAGAAGTTTGGATTGTCCTCTGAGAAGAAATCCCAGTAGTGGGTCTGTTCAGTGTTAAGGGAGCAAAAGAGAAGACAGTGAATGTACTTCAATATTTTGAACAGTTTTAGAAAGAGATGGGAGCTCTTTAGTATCTCTTCTTCAGTCTCTCTAAATTTCTTTCTCCCTTCCTTTTTGTTAATGTTAGTTAGCCTATCACTGCCTTCTGTGCTTCTGTTACTGTGCTGTTTTTGGTAACGTTTTGTTTACATCTTTCATCCCACTCCTTATCCCATCAAAGGTCTAAGGAAAAAAAACTTGTCCCCTGGCGCAGTGGAGTCGGATGTGAGAGGAATTACTGGGGTTGATCTGTTCGGAACTACGGATGCAGTGGTGAAGCATGTACTGGAGGTACTTCTCTTTACAGCCATCACTGGGTATGGGCTGTTTTCCAGGGAAACAGTGACAGAATGTCATTCATGTGTTCATTCCTTCAACAAAGGTTTATGCAGTGCTTATTAACTACTGAGCACTGTTTTGAGACACTGGAAATAGAATAGTAGGTGAGCCATCAGAAATGAAGCTTACATGCCACGTAAGGGAGAATTATGTTACCTTATAAAAACAGTGCAAAGAGGGAGCCAACGTGGCTCAGTGGTTGAGCATCAGCCTATGAACCAAGAGGTCATGGTTTGATTCCCTGTCAGGGCATATGCCCAGGTTGCGAGCTCAATCCCCAGTAGGAGACATGCAGGAGGTAGCTGATCAATGATTCTCTCTCATCATTGATGTTTCTATCTCTCTCTCCCTCTCCCTTCCTCACTGAAATTAATAAAATATATTTTTTTAAAAATAAGCGGCACTTAAACTTTGTGATCTGAAGATTTTTTTAAATGTTTTTATTGATTTTTTTAGAGAGAGAGGAAGGGTGAGGGATAGAGAGATAGAAACATCATCAGTCGGCTGCCTCCTGCAAGCCACTTACTGGATCAACCCTGTAACCCAGGAATCAAACCAGTGAACTCTTGGTTCATGGGTTGGCGCTCAACCATGAGCCTCATCAGCTGGGCTGAAAACTTCCTTATACTCTGAAAACTTATTGACCCCAAATAGTCTTTGTTAATGTAAGTTATAGATGTCAATTTTTACCATATTTGAAATTCAACCAGGAACTTATAAAATATAAAGTATATAAGTACACATTCCATTAGCCATCAAAGCAATGGCATCATATGCATGTAACTCTGGAAAATTACATTTAAGATAGAAAAGTAATGAAAAGGCAAGTAATATCTTAGTGTTATTATGAAAATAGTTTTGATCTTGCAGATTTCCTAAAAGGATCTTGATTATTATCCAATTTTCCAACTATACTTTGAGAATTTTTTCATCTACATATATATAAAAGCCTAAGCGACTGGCCAACCTGCCAGTAGCTATGACGCACACTGACCACCAGGGGGCAGACGCTCAAAACAGGAGCTGCCAAGCTGCAGTCACCTGCAGCTGCATCACCTGTGATGCACCCGGAACCAGAGAGGAGGGAGCCCGATTCTGGGGTGTGTCACCCAAGAACCGCCCACTCACAATCTGGGACCCCCCAGGGGATGTCGGAGAGCCGGTTTCGGCCCTATCCCTGCAGGCCAGACCGAGGGACCCCATTGGTGCACAAATCCGTGCACCGGGCCTCTAGTTAAGTTATAAAATTGGTCTTTATTCTTTTTTTTGTTTTGTTTTGTTTTGTTTTGTTTTGTTGGGGTTTTTTTGGTCTTTATTCTTGAGATGCTATAGTTAGTAGAAATTTATAAATAGACAGGTAATAAAACAAGGCAGTATATGGCAAACCCAGCTGAATATGGGAATAGAAGAACTCCCATTAGAATTTGGGGATAATATTGGATAGATTGATATAGTAATAGTCCCTTTAGTCTTTTCATATGAAGAATAAAAATCAGAGAAACATTTTATAACCATCAGCATGGTTCATTAGTTTGCTTTGAGTAATGGACATAAAGCTGTTTTAGAAGAACACTTCTTTCCTTGTTTTTTCCCACAGGGTCATGATCGTGGAGTAAACTGGGCCGCCTTCCACCCCACTATGCCCCTTATTGTATCTGGGGCAGATGACCGTCAGGTGAAGATCTGGCGCATGAATGGTTAGTGAACAGTGATGGTATTACCACGATTAAAAAATTGCTTGCTGGCCAGGCTGGTGTGTCTCAGTGTTTGAGTTTGACCCATGAACCAGAAGGTCATGGTTCAATTCCCAGTCAGGGCACTTGATCCCCAGTTAGGGGTGTGCAGTAGGCAGCTGATTGATGTTTCTCTCTCATCGATGTTTCTATCTCTCAATCCCTCTACCTTCTCTCTCTAAAATCAATAAAAATACATTTTTTTAAATTGATTGCTGGCCAGGAAGGTGATGTAGCCAGGTCTTCTGGACTTAGAGGCCTGTTTTCTTACCTTAGACCAGTGGTTCTCAACCTTCCTAATGCCATGACCCTTTAATACAGTTCCTCATGTTGTGGTGACCCCCAATGTCATTGTTACAAATTGAACATAATGAAAGCACAGTGATTAATCACAAAAACAATATGTAATTATATATGTGTTTTCTGATGGTTGTAGGCGACCCCTGTGAAAGGGTCATTCGACCCCCAAAGGGGTCGCGACCCACAGGTTGAGAAACCGTTGCCTTAGATGGTTATGCTAATCCCAGGAGCATAAAAATTTCCTCATTCCCTGTTTTCTTGTGATGGCATCCTGATTTTGAGGTGTATGAACACAGTGAAGAGTAGGAATTCACTCATTCAACAAATGTTTATTTTTAAGTTAAATTTATTGGTCTGGCATTGGTTAATAAGATTATAGAGGTTTCAAGTGTAGATTTCTGTGGTACATGCTTTGTATATTGCGTTTTGTGCCTACCACCCAAAGTCACATTATATTCCATCACCTTATATTTGCCTCCTTTTACTACCCCACACCCCTTTCATCTGGTAACCACCATACTGTTGCCTGTGTCTGCCTGTGTCTGTGTGTTCCAGTTTTATATCTCACATTTTTTAAGGCTCTAGAGATACAATGGTGACTAAAACAGATAAAACTCCTGCCATACAGAGCTTATATTTATTTTCTAGTGACAGCTAGTGACAATAAAACAGGGTAAGGGAATAAATAATAATGGAGAAAATGTGCTATAACTGATAGGATGGTCAAAATATAAGAACAAATAAATATGTAAAGATTCAGAGGCTTAAATGAAGAGAATTGCCCTATTAAAAAGAAGTTGCTAATTTTACACTTTGTAGTCTACCTTAGCATTTGCTCAGAGGATGTCATAATTCCAAATCCCAAATGACCTCTTTTTTTGGTCCTTCAGAATCAAAGGCATGGGAGGTTGATACCTGCCGGGGCCATTACAACAACGTGTCTTGTGCTGTCTTCCACCCTCGTCAAGAATTGATCCTTAGTAATTCCGAGGACAAGAGTATCCGAGTCTGGGACATGTCTAAACGGTAAGGGGATTAGGATGTAGTGGTATCAAACCCAGGGAAGCCCCTTTCTCTTACCCTCTTTCTTTTTAAAAATTAAATTAGAATACTGATGTTTGTTTCTCATTGTCTTCAGCATATAGCATATAAAGAAGTCAGATCATACACAGTCAGACCTTGGAGATGTGGGTTCAGTTCCAGACTGCCATAGTCAAGTAAATATGGCATTACAACGAGAAACAAATTTTTTTTGGTTTCTCAGTGCATATATAAGTTATATTAACCATCAACTGAGCCTGTTGGTAAAATGGCATCAATAGACTTGCTAGGTGCCGGGTTGCTACAAACCTTCAGTTTGTTAAAAACAGTATTTGCAAAGTACAATACAGTGAAGCTTGATAAAACTAGGTATTCCTGTATTATGAAATCTTGAAGGGACCTAAAGATCAACCAACATTTACAAGTTTTCTATCAAATAGAAATCTCCATGTGTATTCTTTTTCTCTTAAATTTAAGCATGTTCTTCTGTAGCTAGAAAAATAAGAAATATGAAATGAAAGCAGTGTAGTAGAAAATTGTGACAAATAGAGAAATTGAAATATCAAAATAATAGAGTCTGTTTGGAGTTTTCTTCTGTTTTTTTTGGGGGGGCGGGGGTTGGTAGATTTTATCATGACTACCTTAGGATATTTAGTATACTGTTACTGAGTTAAATTAACATCTTGGCTTACCACTCAATACTCTTACATATGACTAGAGGCCCAATGCACAAAATTCATGCAAGGGGCTCGGCCCTCACAGCCCTGGCTGCCTTGGCCCTCACAGCAGCCCTGGCTGCCGCCTTGGCCCTTGCAGCAACCCCAGCTGCCTTGTGGCCTCGCACCCCGCCCACTGGTCATTCCGGAAGGTCATTCTGCCCTCTGGTCTAATTGGCAAATTAGCTCTTTATTATATAGGATGTGCTGAAGATTCCTCCGAAATTAATATTTTTCTTTGTGCATCTTTTATTTTCCTAGAACTGGAGTTCAGACCTTCCGTAGGGACCATGATCGTTTCTGGGTCCTAGCTGCCCACCCCAACCTTAACCTCTTTGCAGCAGGTAAGGGCCGCATCTTTTCTTTTACTTCCTTGTTTTACTTCAAAGTTTGATTCTCCATTAGCTTTGTCTCCAGTAAATGCATAGGAGGGTGACAAGGAGAAATAGAATCCTCAGAGCCATGTTGTTGAGGCTTTTTTCCTTCATACCTTCTTGGAGTAGTGTTCTTGCAGTGTTCTTTCTTTACCGAGAGCCATTTAACAGTAAAGCCCATTAGTTCCAGGAGGTTTAGGAGTGTAATACTGGACACATGGATTTCTTAGATTGAGGAGCTAGAAGCTGAGTTTTATTCATTTAGCAAAAGCATACTAGTGTCAGGCCCTAGTGTGGGTGCTGGTGGTATAGCATAAACCAATGTCCCTTACTTGATGGAACTTTTATTTGCAGTGAAGAGGGCTAGACCATAACAATATATAGTGAAAAAGCTTTGAGGAAAGTTAAGCAAAAGTAAGGAAGAAAGAGAGGAATGAGTGTGGGGATTACCAAAGACCATGATGTAAGGGATGCTGAGCATGTTTGAAGAACATGCCAATAGGGGCACAGTGGGTAAGGGGCTAAGTACAGGAAGTAAGACCAGGCCAGACTGTGCATGTTACTCTGAAGGCAAAGCCATTGGAAGAGACACAATCTGGTTTTTTGTGGAGAGTAGACTGTAGGGGAAAAGTTGAAGGTTTCTCTGAGAGATGGATGATGCCAGTAGGAAAAAAGCAAAACATTTGTCTAGACAAAACCACAAAGGCTTTCAAAACTAGCATCTATTTGTTCAGCAAATATGTTTATGTTCTTACTAGAGGCCCAATGCATGAAATTCATGCATGGGTAGGGTCCCTAGGCCTAGCCAGTGATCAGGGCCGATCTGTGGGGCAACTGGCAGGATGATGGGGGGTGGGAGGCCCATTGGCACCCACCTTGGCTGGCCTGGGGCCTGCGGGCAGCTCCTGCATTGAGCGTCAGCCCCCTGGTGGTCAGTGCGCGTCATAGTGACCGGTTGGTCCCCCATTCAGTCGATTTGCATATTAGGCTTTTATTATATAGGATTATAAGCTAAGACTGGGGGAAGATGGAAGTTATTGTAACTCAGGAAGCTCATAGCATCATGGGGATGGTAGACATACACAGTTACAGTGTAGGGTGAGTGCTATATGGAGGTTTGCACAAAGTGTTAAGAGAACACAAGAAGGCATGTCTAAATGTAACAATGTGAGAAAGTACTGCAGGTCCTCAAAAATAATATCATTTTGTTCAGCATTTTATTATAATGTTAAGATGCTGTAGGAACTTAACTTTTCTTTATAGCAATTACCTTATGATAAAGTTGGTTTCATTATACATCGTTTTGCTTAAAGTTGCAAAACCTATCAACCATGTTAGGTAAGGACTTATGTATCCGGAAAGGATTCACAGAAATTTGTTTGAATAAAAAGTCCAAGAATCATGATAATTTAGGCAAATAACTGATGCATTTAGATGTCTTAACTTTGTTTTTAGCATACATATATAATCCTTATCTTTGTGTATCTCCTGTTTCCAGCTTTCCTTCTTGCCTTCAGCTAATTATTTCCTCTCTTCTCTCTGTGCCCCAGGCCATGATGGTGGCATGATTGTGTTTAAACTAGAACGGGAAAGGCCAGCCTATGCTGTTCACGGCAATATGCTGCATTATGTCAAGGACCGGTTCTTACGTCAGTTGGATTTCAACAGCTCTAAAGATGTAGCTGTGATGCAGTTGCGGAGGTAAATCAGACTTGTTTCTTCACTTCACACCGAACTCAGTCCTTTTAACAACGTTTTGGATCTTATCTCCTGTCACAGATTGAACCCCCATTGGCTGAGACTGTTCAGTTTAAACCCCAAGAGCATGATGGACAAGGAGATAGCCATTTGGGGAATGGGAGTTCCCCTGTTGAGAATGCCAGTGACTCTGGGCAGGAAATCATACTGCCACACTTTGCCAGGTCTCTTGCAAACAGGAGAAAGCTTCCTGGTAGAGAGTAGCCCAATTTGATGACAGGCCTTATTGCCTTTATTTGGCATATCTATAACTCTCCTTTGCTTTCTAGCAAAATACATGCAACTCTAAACTAGATATATGTCTCTGGAAACTCTAACTCTGAGGATACAATAACTTCTGGGATGCCTGGCAAAAGGAACAGTCCTCTTTAAGAGCCAGCTGCATCATCACGCTGAAACATTCATGGTGGCAAACTTTGGCCTGAGGGCTTGATAACGACCCTCTAGCATGACTACCATAAAAAGATGGGTTTATAGGAACAGGAGAAATTAACCAGAGACAAATCACATGTTACTCTGTGGTGTCCACTGCAATTATGTGTTGGAATTTGTATTCAAGGAAAACCAATCCTATTTATTACAGTAGTGCTAACCCTGCCTTCTGTTGAATAATTTGACTTGTAGTAGGGTTTACTTTTTTTTTTTTTTTAATATATTTTATTGATTTTTTACAGAGAGGAAGGGAGAGAGAGAGCTAGAAACATCGATGAGAGAGAGACATCAATCAGCTGCCTCCTGCACACCTCCCACTGGGGATGTGCCCGCAACCCAGGCACATGCCCCTGACTGGAATCGAACCCGGGACCTTTCCGTCCGCAGGCCGACGCTCTATCCACTGAGCCAAACCGGTTTCAGCAAGGTTTACTTTTTTTAAAATACTGTTTGCTGAGATAGGGAAGTCCCCAAAATTTAAGGGAAGGAAGGGCATAGATGCACTATTTATTTACTCTTATTCCTGATTATAAAAGTGACAATATATGTGTAAAGGTTAGATAAGTAAGAGGTGTGGGAATAATTCTTTCTTCCTTCTATCCTTATGCCTCTTTCCTATTTTCTCTGTATATTTCTAGTGGTTCCAAGTTTCCAGTGTTCAATATGTCATACAATCCAGCAGAAAATGCTGTCCTACTGTGTACAGTAAGTAACCACCGAGTGCTCCTAGGGCCTCCCCATTTCCCATAGGTCTCTTTCTGTGCCGTAGGAATCTCTGATGTATTCTTAGAAGTTTTGAGAGGACTATCCCAAAACAGGCTCAAGCCAAGTAGGCTTCAGTTGTCATAAACATGTTGAGGGTTTGTGAACTTCTGTCTTTCCTAAGGCTGACTAATGCCTTCTAAACTGTATGGAGCATCAAAATGGATGACCCAAACCCTTAAAAATCATTTGAGAGAATGTTTAAGGTTATACCTTAGGAAAGAGATGCTTATTTTGATCCCTCCGTTTGCGTGAAAATATAGAGCTGACTTTGAGAGGAGTTCCTCTCAGTGCGGTTGTCTTCAGGGTCATCAAGTAGAATCATCCTCATTTCTTGCCATACAATTCAAAAAAGAAATGACATTCTAATTTTAGAGCCCTGGTTGCCAAGTTAAAAAAATGAGTTCCAATATGACTTCTAGTGTCTAATCCAGTCCTTTTCCTTTTTTAAAAAAATGTATTTTTATTGATTTCAAAGAGGAAGGGAGATGGAGAGAGAGAGATAGAAACATCAGTGATGAGAGAGAATGATTGCGTGGCTGCCTCCTGCATGTCCCCCACTGGGGATCGAGCCCAAGCCCGTAACCCAGGCATGTGCCCTGACCGGGAATCAAACCATGACCTCTTGGTTCATAGGTCAACACTCCACCACCTGAGCCACGCCTGCCAGGCTCCAGTTATTTTTCAATATCTAACAGTGCCATATCTTCCTCCTGGCAATTTTCTTTAAAGTCTTTTCTTTCATGTCTTTTTTTCCCTTAAAATACACTTTTAAGGTGATGAGTATACTTAGTTAGGGCACTGGAATATTGGGGTCTTAGTCTATTAATTTGTGGAATAGAGAACAGTCCTTGTTTTCATTCAAGTAATATCTGCATCTTTGGAAGTTAAAAGAAAAATGAAGTGACAGGAATGCTGAGTTATTTGGCAACAAGCCCTGTAAGTTTTAGCTATGGAGATATTCAAATGCCATTGGGGTGAAGGATGAGAAAAGTATAGTTTCATGTTGTTGTCTGTGTATTCATACTGTTTTCTCTGTCAGAATAAACTAATATCTTGGGTGCCGCTTACTAATAGTTTAATTTTCTCCTTCTACAGAGAGCCAGCAATTTAGAGAATAGTACCTATGACCTGTACACCATCCCCAAGGATGCTGACTCTCAGAATCCTGATGGTATGTGTTCTCTTTATTCCCCCACTCTACTTCCAGCTCTCCCCTCCCACATCATCCCTCCTCTTTGAATTTTTCACATTCCATCCTCGGGCTGTGGCCACATCACTCAGGGCTGTGGCAGGTGGCACTGACAATTGCATCACAGGCGACCATGGTGTGAAATATTCATGTTCCTCTTCCATTTTATTACTCCAGCTAGATATATATATTTTATAATTTGGTTATTAGAAACTCTCCATATTCTCTTTCAGCACAGCATGTCATCCTAGTTTATTGCCAGCTGATATGACTTTCACCCTGGAAATTTCATTTATTTAAAATGTGGTTCCAATCTTGCAATGTCTCATCCTGGGACTAGGGATTTATGCTCCCATCCACATCCAGATCCGCTTTGCTTCCTGTTGCTTGTCAAAAAGACGAGGCTGCTAACAGCCCCACATTCCACCAGGGATTCCAGGATCCAGCTGAGACCCCTGCCTACCTCTTCCATCACCACCATGTCTTGGTGTCCTTACTATTAGAACTTGCTGACAAAACATTGTCAGAATAGATTTGAGTCTTTCTAATGCTCCTGTCAGTGCACTTCCTCCAGTTGTTTTATAGGTCAGGTTTATTCCTCAGGTCCCCAGTTGTACTAGCATACTTTCATGATAGTTTAGACCCCATCAACAAATTCTGAGAAATATTTTTCTAGCTCTGTTCTTATTGTGGTTATGGCAAGAAAAGGAAAAGCCTATATGTCTTTGGTATTAATAAAGCAAAGTCTCTTCTATAAATTAATCAGTTAAGCCATTTTTGACTGAGTTTTGTGATTTGGTCCCTCTCTACTCACCCCTTGCTTCCCCCACCCCCTCCACCATGTGTTTACAGTGAATTGAGTTTAAGATACCTTAGTTTCATGTTGCCACTTTTATTTTCTCTTCTCCATCTTTTGAGGGAGATGATAATTAGTAAAGAAGTAAAGGTGCATTCCAGTGGTAGGCAGCTGAGAGGAAGAAGACCGAAAGCCTGGATAGTGAGGTTCCCTGTCTCCTAGAAAGTGAGAGCGTAGGCTGTCCTAAGAATTAGTTTTGTAAAGAGCCTCTCTCCGACTCCCTCCCCCCAGGCGCCAGAGATGTACATTCTGCCCAGCACATTCTGTGCAGCACATTCTGTCCAGTTTTCTGCTGATACTAATAGATCAGAGAATATTGCTGCACACTCGGTGTATCTTTCTTGAAGTTTTCCCGAGAGTGGAGTGCCCTGCAGAATTCTAATCAGCCAGTGAAATGTTTGGGAACTGGGGAACATTTTGTAACTTTCTTCAGAGTAATGAGAAGTCTTTGGAGCAACAACTTGGTGCTAAGTACTGCCCAGCATAGATGCTGGAGTGCTCTGCCCCGCCCTGCTCTAGGAGGAGGTCTGCATTTGCATGTTAAAAGCAGCAGAGCAGCTGCATCCTGGGGAGGAGGCTCTGTCTCCACTGCAGCTTGTGGCGATAGGAGGTCCTATGACACTGGCAGGCTGCTTGCAGTGTGCCAACAGCTTGGCCGGCGCGGCCCTGCTCATTAGCTTGATGGAGTGTGCTGCCTCCCAAGATGGGCAGTCCTTCTGCCAGTACATGGCGTTGGCTGAAATGCAGTCACTTGGCCTAGAGAAAAGAGGCTTGGCAGGGGTAGAGGTTGGAGTTTGGAGGGGACTGATGGGAGAAAGTCACTACAACAGCCCCCGGTTATGGCTGAATTAGTTATGAAGCAGCTGAACTGGCAAAGCCAACATGGCAGCCAGACTGGCAGCTCCATGGCACCTGACTCTGTCACCTGCCAGTGGCTCACCACATGCTCCCGCCCTTTGGTTTTGTTCTTCTCAGCTCCTGAAGGGAAACGATCCTCGGGCCTGACAGCTGTTTGGGTTGCTCGAAATCGGTTTGCTGTCCTAGATCGGATGCACTCAGTGAGTCAAGACTAAAAGGGGAACCTAATTTGGGGAGTACGATAGCAGTGGCTTTTGTATTGCAGAATAAAGAGCATTTCCCCCTTTACCCTCCTCTAAGCAGCTGTAATCCTTGTGTATCAGCTCTACCTCTATCCTTAGCCCTATCTCAATCCCCCTCTGGAAAAATGGACTTAGAATTGATTTGATTGGGTTACTGTGGCCCTGGGCTTAAGAACCAAGCTAAAGCCACCCTTGACAGCATCAAATTTGAAAAAGGTGGTCTAGATGAGGAGTTGACCTTATCCTACTGCCTCCATTGGTACTTAAAATGTCATAGGCCCTAAACAATATAAACAAAGCTCTCTCAAGAAAATATTTAACAAATTTAAGCCAAAAAGCACTGTTCTCTTTCTTTGGTTGATTGAAGAATTAAGACTTTATTGGACTTCTCAGGATATTTCAATTGAAAAAACACACAAAACAGAAAATAAAAAAAGCTATCAGGGCCCTTGGAGAGAATCTTGGTTGGAGAGTCTACCAAGACTGCTGATTAACCTGGACAGGAAAAAACACACCAAGCCTAGTTTATTGAAGCTAAGAAACAATGGGCGAGGGACATTGTCAGCTGTTGTCATTTTATATACACACACTTCTCTTAAGCCCCCTCTAACTGTCATTTCAGCTTCTCATCAAGAATCTAAAGAATGAAATCACCAAAAAAGTTCAGGTGCCCAACTGTGATGAGATCTTTTACGCCGGCACAGGCAACCTCCTGCTTCGAGACGCAGAGTCCATCACACTCTTTGACGTGCAGCAGAAGCGGTAACGTGTCGGGTGCCCCTGAGCAGACAGGCGTGTAGTGTGGGAGAGTAGACGTCTTTAGTGGGAGCTTTCTCCCCCAAGTGAGTTTGCCTCTTGGCTTGATCACTTCTTGGGCTACAGTTCCAAGTTGTGTTTCTCCTGTGTGACTCCATCCTGTACATATGCATAACATTATAATAAGGGGCTTATTTATTTTTAGAACCTGAACAAAGAATGCTCTTGGGATGAAGAATGCTAGGGACTTAGGGATGAAAAATGCAGTTTCTGTACTTGAAGGGGCTTATAGTCAAGTGGTAAAAACAGACATATACAAATCCCTAATAATGGAAATAAGGCCCATTAATGAGGGAGTTGAAGAAGGAGGAAGTGTACAGTGTGAGCTAAAATGTTTAAGTCACTAAGCTACAATACCGAGAATGTCTCTTTGGTACTCTTTAAGAAATTGAAGTTTACATTAATTTGGAGATGGGAAGAAGGTAGGTCTTAACCTGGGACAAAGGAATCAGGTGTACTCATGTTTGCCCTTCTCTTTTGGTCCCAGAACTCTGGCATCTGTGAAGATTTCCAAGGTGAAATATGTTATCTGGTCAGCAGACATGTCCCATGTAGCTCTACTGGCCAAACATGGTAAGTCTGCATTATATCCACCCTGATGTGGAAGCTAGTCCTTCCCTGCCTATCCCTGCAAGTCCACTCACCCTATCTAGCAGAGCACTCATCCCCTTTGCCTCTTACAGCCATTGTGATCTGTAACCGCAAACTGGAGGCTCTGTGTAACATTCATGAGAACATTCGTGTCAAGAGTGGGGCCTGGGATGAGAGTGGGGTATTTATCTATACGACAAGCAACCACATCAAATATGCTGTCACCACTGGGTAAGTTACTTTATCTAAGATACAGTTTGGGAGAAGGTGGCTTCTTGAAATCACTGTCCTGTCTCAAGAGATGTAACTGAACTCCTCCCTGAACTTTCTTCATGGAAAAGCTTTGTCTAACATATTAGGCATACATGTGCTAGGGGCATCCAAACATTCTTTGTTCAACTCTTTTAGAATTGTGAAATACGACACAAATATAGAAAATTATACAGATTTTATAGAGAGAGAATAGCAAATAGTTATGTAAACATCTGTACAACTGCTGCCTAAGTCAAGAAATAGAACAGTTCTGACACCCCAGAAACCCTTTGGTCATTATTGATGACAACCCCCTTCATTCTCCACCCAAAGATAACATTATTCTGACTTTTATGATAATTTCTTCTTTGCTTTTCTTTGTGATTTTACCACTCAGTTTGTGTCTTAAAATAATATGACTTAATTTTTCCTGGTTTTGAACATCATGTAAATAAAATCATACTGAATATATTATTTCATATTTTGCTTTGTTCAATATTTTGTTTAAGATTTATTCATCCATGATGTAGCTCTAATATTTATTTCATTGTTGTATAATATTCTATTATACAAATATACCACATTTTATCAGTTCTTCTCAAGAGGAATATTTGAGTGATTTCTAGTTTTGGGCTATTATGGGACAATGTTCTTCTAAATATTCTTTTACATGTTTCTGGTGCATATGCACATATATTTCTCTTAGGTATCTACCCAGAGCAAACACTGCTGGGTCATAGAGTATGCATATCTTTACATTTACTAGGTAATGTGAAATTGCTTTCCAAAGTGGTTGTACTATAAAAGTTTCCTTGCTTGTCATCTGCCCAACACCTTCCTTTGTCAGATGGATTTTTGTTTATCTGGTGGGTGTGTAACAATATCTCATGTAATTTTACTTTGCTATTCTCTGATTCCTAATAAAATTAAGCAACTTTTCATTTGACCGTCTATCAGGATTTCCTCTTATTTGAATTCCATTCACGTCCTTTCTTCTTCTTTTTAATGAGTTATCCTTGATCAGTTGTAGGCGTTCTTTATATACACTTGACCTTTGAAAGCTGTGGCTAGGGGCACCACCCCCCACGAAGTTGAAATTCCTTGCTTAACTTTTGACTTTTCAAAAACTTTACTACCAGTAATAGCCTACTATTAACAAGAAGCCTTACTGATAATGTAAATAAGTTGATTAACACATATTTTGTATGTTATATGTATTATATACTATAGTCTTTAATAAAGTAAATTAGGGAAAAAATTTTATTTAAAAAAATCAAGGAGGAGAAAATACATTTACAGTATTTATTGAAAATATCTGTGTAACTAGACCTGCGTAATTCAAACCCGTGTTGTTCAAAGGTCAACTGTATTTGAGTATCAGTCTTTTGTCAGGGCTATGTATTACAGATACCAGTATCTCCTCCCATTCTGTGGCATGTCTTTTGACTCTCATTATGGTAACTTTTACTAGTAATGAGCAGAAGTTCCTAATGTAGTTGAATCTGTGAATCTTATCCTTTATGGGTATTGAACTTTTTATCCTATTTAAAAACTCTTTATTGACACCAAGATCATAAAGGTATTCTTTTTATTCTTTTGTAGAGTTTTTATAGTTTTGCCTTTTATAGGTAGGTCCCTCTAGCTGAAGTTTATTTTTGTGTATGGCTTGAGGTATAGGGGACTCAGTATCTTTAACACTATAAATTATCCATCAAATATTATGTTAGTTATACCTGTAAGTTTTAATTTTGTAAACTTTTTCTTTTCATTCAGTTTAAAATATTTTATGCTTTTTATCATTTCTTTGTGTGTCAGACCTCTTTTTTTCTTAATTAGACTCAAAGAGGTTTTATCAGTTTTATCCACCTTTTGCCTTATTAAACTTCTCTATTGTATTTTTTTCAATTTCTTAATTTCTACTTTTGGCTTTATTATTTTCTTTCTTTTTTAAAAAAATATATTTTTATTGATTTCAGAGAGGAAGGGAGAGGGAGAGAGATAGAAACATCAATGATGAGAGAGAATCATTGATTGGCTACCTCCTGCACGCCCCCTACTGGGAATCGAGCCTGTAACCTGGGCATGTGCTCTTGACTGGAATCGAACCCAGGACCCTTCAGTCCACAGGCTGATGCTCTATCCACTGAGCCAAACCAGCTAGGGCTATTATTTTCTTCTAAGTACATTATTTGGTTTAACTTTTTTAAAAATTTTTTGAGATGGGTGCTTATTAATTTTTAGTTTTTCTCCTAATATATGCATTTAGTATTTCTTTTAATACAGCATATGCATCTAACATTATAAATTATCCATCAAATATTATGTTGTTTATACTTGTAAGTTTTAATTTTGTGTTTTCATTCAGTTTAAAATATTTTATGCTTTTTATCTTTCTTGTGTGTGTTAGAACTCTTCACATCTATCTCTCTTCTACTTTCTCTTATACCTTATAAGGAAGGAATTAATTATCCATAGTGGCCTAGTGATTATATATCAGAACTTCAGTTAACTTTTAGGTCGGATTCCTATTGCCATGTCTGTTAACTCCTAAATAGTTTATGAAGAAAAATCATACTATTTGCTCTATCTTTCCCACTTCATAATAAAGAATAAAATAAATAAGCATGGCATTTAATTCTGCTGTATTTTGAATCACTTCCCATCTATACCATTGTGCAAATGGCAACGACAAAAGGGTAATGAGAAGATAAAAGGCTGTGTCGAGGCTTGTTCCATTTCTTCATAGGCTGGATTTCCCCCCTCACTCACTGAAAGTTGTGCTCTCTGACTCCTCTTAGGGACTATGGGATCATTCGAACCCTGGATTTACCCATCTATGTCACAAGGGTGAAGGGCAACAATGTATATTGCCTAGATAGGGAGTGTCGTCCTCGTGTGCTCACCATTGATCCTACTGAGTTCAAGTTCAAGCTGGCCCTGATCAACAGAAAATATGATGAGGTATGAAAGAAGAAAACATGCTAGGAGTATTGAGATGGGAAGCATTCCTTTTTTCCTATAAGTAATCTCTATTTCCTATCCTACCCCGCCCCAAATGTCTAGGTACTGCACATGGTAAGAAATGCCAAACTAGTAGGCCAGTCTATTATTGCTTATCTCCAGAAGAAGGGCTATCCTGAAGTGGCACTGCATTTTGTCAAGGACGAGAAAACTCGCTTTAGTCTGGCACTGGAGTGTGGAAACATTGAGGTGAGAACAATGTGGTTATAAGCTCCATAACAATGTGAGAAGGTAAGGGTTAGAGTTGCATTGGGAAGGCATTATTCTGGGCATTATTATGCTTCTTTAGCAAGTATAATAGAATTTGGGTTTGTTTTTGTTTTTTTAGTTGTTAGCTATAACCATCTTTCTGTTGCTTTTTGCCCGTTTCTACTTTTTCCTGTCTGCTTCTGCCACAGCACTTCTGTTTATGCTCAGTCTGAATTCAGTAAATTTAGAATAGGGGCAAGATAGCATGGGATTAGAAAAATCTACTTTCTTGACATTTGACTTGCTGATTGGCTGCTTAGATGAAAGAGTACTCATTAAATGTTGGGCCCTAGAGTCTGTAGGCATTATTTTTAAATGGGGAGAGGGCTTAGGAATGTAGACTTTTCAGTTTAGAACTTCCTTCTTTTTCTAAAAAATATATTTATTGATTTTTTACGGAGAGGAAGGGAGAGGGATAGAGAGTTAGAAACATCGATGAGAGAGAAACATCGATCAGCTGCCTCCTGCACACCTCCCACTGGGGATGTGCCCGCAACCAAGGTACATGCCCTTGACCGGAATCGAACCTGGGACCTTTCAGTCTGCAGGCCGACGCTCTATCCACTGAGCCAAACCAGTTACGGCAGAACTTCTTTCTTTTATTATTTCTTCTGTCTTTCCTGAAGCCCCTGTGGATCTTCAGACTTGACAAGTAGGAAATACTAGTAACATAGCTAAGAAAGATTTGGCTCTATGGAATCAACAACTGCTAAGAAGTAATTTTGTAAAAATGAAATTTCTGATGACAATGTGATGTAATTCTTCTATCCATGGCTCCATAGGGGTTATATTTATTAATAGGATTTTCAGTACAATTAGGCTGAAAGTTAGGTGTGACTGAAAGTTCCTTGGGAGGTGTATTTAGAGGCAAACACTGACTGTAGTCCTGGCTTGGAGCCACAGTGCCCATCCTGTTAACTCTGACCCTGGGGATTCTTTAGATTGCTCTGGAAGCAGCCAAAGCACTGGATGACAAGAACTGCTGGGAAAAGCTGGGAGAAGTGGCCTTGCTACAGGGGAACCACCAGATTGTGGAAATGTGTTATCAGCGCACCAAAAACTTTGACAAACTTTCCTTCCTCTATCTTATCACTGGCAACTTAGAGAAACTTCGCAAGATGATGAAGATTGGTGAGGCCCCAGAAACTAAGAATGGGAAGAAGGGTCCTTGGGGGAAGGAGGAAGCTAGAGAGGAGAGAGAGAATTTAAGAGAGAAGACCTAACTTGGTGTCTGTTACTGACTTGGTACAGCTGAGATCCGAAAGGACATGAGTGGCCATTATCAGAATGCCCTGTACCTGGGCGATGTGTCAGAACGGGTGCGGATCCTGAAGAACTGTGGGCAGAGTAAGTATCCACCCAGACTCCCCTGTTCCTTCGGGGCCTTGGGAAGTATTTTCTCTTCATGGTGAGTTATCTGGTGTAGTAGAGAGGGATTTGCCTTCATTGGCAGTTTTTCAGAAGAGACAGTGTGCTCCTACCACGCTCAGAGACTTTCTTCAAAGCCAAATGGAGGCACAGCCATAATATTCAGTCTGTCCAAGCACTCTTAGGACCATATTTAATAGTCATGGACGAGTTAGAAGTTGTAAAAGATCCTAGAGCAGGCACCCTAGTTAATGCAGTTGGTTAGATGCCATTCGAATTTTACTTTTAATTCAATTCAATGAGGTTTTGCTCATTTATTTTTTATTTATATATTCCAGGGATATTTTTCAAGTGTCACTATATACCAAGTATTATACTAGCATGTGAGATACGTTGGGGAACAAGAAATGTACAAAATGTGGTTTGGACCAATGTGCTAGCAGTGAAGGGGTGAGCAATGGTCAGATTTTTAGTGTATAAAGGTAGAATCAACATGATTTATTGAAGGACTGGATGTAGGGTGTTTAACAGAGGAGTTAGCAGTGATTCCCAGGTTCTCATCAACATTAATGATAGATCTTAAAGATAAGCAACTGTGTTAGTTATCTGTTGCTATGTAACAAACTACACCCAAACTTAGTAGACAAACATTGACTGTTTTCATATGCAACATGGCTTAGTGTTTCTCATGAGGCTGCAATCAAGGTGTTGGCCAAGGTTGCAGACATCTCAAGGCTCACGTGGGGGAGGATCCGCTCCTGCGCTCACTACATGGCATGGGCAGTCCTCAGGTCCCCGCTGGCTATTGGCTGGGAGATGGCATTTTTCTACTCCATAGTGCAATTCATGACAGCTGGCTTCCCTCAGAGCAAGTGAACAAGAGGAGGCACCCAAGATGGAAGTTACAGTATTTGTATCCTAATCTCAGGATTGATGTCTCATTACTTCTGCCATGATGTTCTATTCATTAGAAGCAAATCAACAAGTCCAGCCACACTTAAGGGGATGGGATTATGCAAGGACTTGAATACCTGGGGGCAGGGATCACTGGGGAGGCAGCTTTGAGTCTGCCTACCCTCAGCAGCATCCACTTGGATGTACCTGAACCACAGTCCGTTTTCTCTGCAGAGTCACTGGCGTACCTCACAGCTGCTACCCATGGCTTAGATGAAGAAGCGGAGAGCCTGAAGGAGACATTTGACCCGGAGAAGGAGACAGTGAGTCTTTACATGAATCTCTGATTAACTCTGAAATCTTGGGACGTTTGTGTTCTTTTTTAAGCCTCACCCAAGGAATGAGGATATTTTTTCCATTGATTTTTAGAGAGAGTAGAAGGGAGGGGAAAGAAAGAGAGAAACATTGATGTGAGAGACACATCGATTAGTTGCCTCCCACACGCGCCCCCACCAGGGTCCGGGATCAAGTCTGAAACCCAGGTACGTGTCCTTGACCGGAAATCAAACCCTCGATCCTCCAGTGTGTACACCTACGCTCTAACCACTGAGAAACACAGGCAGGGTTTGGGTCATTTAAAATATGTTTTTATTGATTTTTTTTCTTTCTTTCCTTTTTTTTTTTTTTTTAGAGGGAGAGGGGTAAAGAGATAGAAACATTGGCTGCCTCCTGCACTCCCCCTACTGGGGATTAAGCCTGCAGTCTAAGCATTTGCCCTTGGGAATTGAACCCAAGACCTCCTGGTGCGTGGAAGGACGAGGACAGTAGCTCAACCAACTGAGCCGTACCAGCCAGGCTGCAC
>NW_006282378.1:354411-364786 GCF_000327345.1 Myotis davidii
TGTCCTTATTTTCTGTATGAAACCTCATGGAGCACTGAGATGCCAGAGTTACGGTATACAGTGTTTTAAAATCTAAAAAACGTTGTGAGATCCTTAACATTTGGAAAATAGGTGGGAAAAAGAGAGATGTCTTAGTTCATGCTTCTAACAACCACTACTAGCATTTTGGTGTATTTCCTTAGGTTTTACCATATATATAGTAATACTCTCCACTGAGTATTTTATCACTCATGACGTACAATGTTAAAAGGATAAATTCAGCTACCTCAGATTCTGTCATGTGGGTATATGCAGATCTCTGCCACCATACCCACCCTTAGCTCTCCTCCTGTCTTCTTGGCTATGTCTACTAAGTCATTTCTCCTGACTTAGAGCTTAAGTAGACCCTTAGGCATTTTGCTCCCAGCTCTGCTCCTCTAACCAACCCTATGTCCTCATGCCCTGTGCACACTATAGTGATAACTTAGCAAAGATCTCAGTAAGAAAGTCTAAAGTTTTTACCAAAGGTTGGTAAGTTAAAAAAATGATTAAGAGGCAGTTTTTGGTAGCTGGAAGGCCAGTTGTTTCCCTCTCTTCTGTTCCCTCTCTCTATGAAACCTACTGAAAGCATAATTTATATATTTTTTTGTGCACTGGGCCTCTAGTTATAAATAATCGAAGCATAATTTATATATTTTTTTGTGCACCGGGCTTCTAGTTATAAATAATGAACAAAAATATTAAGGTGACAGAACCTTATCACCTGCTTTTGTAAGGATTCAGCTGCCTGCAGAGGAAGCCACATCTCACACCTGCCTGACTATAACCAGCTTCTGTTTGTCCTTTCCCTCTGCAGGGAAGGGAGGAGCACTGGCTGCTGACATTGACATTGACACTGTTGGTACTGAGGGCTGGGGAGAGGATGCAGAGCTGCAGCTGGATGAAGGTAAGAATACTATTCTAGGACTGGTCTGAGCAGATGCGTCCCCTGGAGTGGGCTGTGGGCAGTTCTGCAGGGTTCCAAACCATGGACTAATAAGGATCTCAACATTTTGCTTTTCTTTGGCTAAGATTTTGTCACTACCGGGATCTATTCTGAGCTTGGGCTTTCCTTACAGATGGGTTTGTGGAGGCTTCAGACGGTTTGGGGGATGACGCTCTTGGGAAGGGACAGGAAGAAGGAGGTGGCTGGGAGGTAGAAGAAGATCTGGAGCTCCCGCCTGAGCTGGTAGGTGGAATTCTTACCCTTGTAAAGTTTTCACTCTCCTCCCTGTGGAAGCCAGTGGCCTTATTGCCCACCCCACCATCACCACCCCGTCCTGAGGTCCCCAAAAGGAAGGGGGTCTAGACCCTCCTAATCTGATGCTTTGTCTCCCATTTGAAAGAAGAAAGAATGAGATAACCAGTGTTGTGCCCGCAGCAGCTTATGGAAAGGCAGCAGGCCTTTTGTCAGCACGCTTTGGTGTATCATTTTGTTACTTGTGAAGCTGCTTCCATTTTGAGTGTCTTTTCCCACAACCACAACCCCTCCTCTCCAGTAGAGACTGGGAACCAGGTATCGTGCTCTATTAAGATTTATCAGGACTGCTGGAACCGGTTTGGCTCAGTGGATAGAGCGTCGGCCTGCGGACTGAAAGGTCCCGGGTTCAATTCCAGTCAAGGGCATGTACCTGGGTTGTGGGCACATCCCCAGTAGGAGATGTGCAGGAGGCAGCTGATCGATGTTTCTCTCTCATCGATGTTTCTCTCTCTCTCTCTCCCTTCCTCTCTGTAAAAAATCAATAAAATATATTAAAAAGAAAAGATTTATCAGGACAGAATGCTTGAAAAAAGTGACTCACTCACTGTTTTTCCCATAGGATATACCCCCTGCAGCTGGTGGGGCTGAGGATGGGTTCTTTGTGCCCCCCACCAAGGGAACCAGCCCAACTCAGGTAAGCAGGGAGGCAGCCCTGTGGGGATGAGTGTTTCTGAGCGGCGATCATTGATGTGTCAGGAGTATTGATGTAGAGTAGGATAGTTTGGGAAGAGTAAGAACAAGCTTTCACTGGGCTTGGGTTTTCTGTTTTTTTGTTAGACCTGGTGCAATAACTCTCAGCTTCCAGTTGATCACATCCTGGCAGGATCTTTTGAAACCGCCATGAGGGTAAGTCTTAAAGTAACTTTGGCTTTTGTTGAGTGTCTCAACCAGAGTCCCAGGGAGATGGTTGACTCACCTTACCCAAATGGAAATTATCCCACCCACAAGGGCAGAGACATGTTTTTACCATGGAAACCCTTGGTCTTGACTGAGGAAACTTGTCTCAAAGGCCTTCCTCTTACCTGCTTTCCATTTGGCTTAGTAATCTCCTAGGTGAGTCCTTCCAGCCATCTTCGACTCATTTTATAGCCTGCTTTCTGGCTCGCATCAGTAAAGTAAGCATCCCTTCATAAACAGGTATATGTTTTGAACACTAAGCATGTGTTCAATAGCAATAACAGCCACCACAACTGTAACAATTAACATTTATTCACTGTGTGCCAGGCTCTATCCTAAATGCTTTAATAGGTATTGTTAAATGAGCTAGGTCCTATAAGTAAGTGTAATATACTGATGGGGAAACGAGTACAGAGAAGTTATCTACCTTGCCCAAGGTAATTGGTTTTTAAGTGGTAGGTAGGAGAAACATCCTTATGTTCCTGGCTTCCTGTATTTCAGCTCCTTCACGACCAGGTGGGGGTAACTCAGTTTGGCCCCTACAAGCAACTCTTCATGCAGACATACGCCCGAGGCCGTACCACCTATCAGGCTCTGCCCTGCCTGCCCTCCATGTATGGCTACCCTAATCGCAATTGGTAAGACCTCTTGTTCCTGACTTTTATCTGTTCCAAAATGGTTTAGGTATTTCAGGTGGTAGCCTCAGGGCCAGTCACAATTTCTCCAAAGCTGGGGTTTCCTGATCGGGAAAGATTTTTGGCTTGGCACTCTGTGAGGTTTGGTTACTACTTTCACAGTGGTTATGTTGCCAGAAAAAGTAGTTGAGTCCCAGTGGGCTCCTAATTATTGTCTATCTTCTTCCTACTTTTCCATTTTTAGGAAGGATGCAGGGCTGAAGAATGGTGTACCAGCTGTGGGCCTGAAACTTAATGACCTCATCCAACGGTTGCAACTGTGCTACCAGCTCACCACAGTGGGCAAGTTCGAGGAGGCTGTGGAGAAATTCCGTTCCATTTTACTCAGTGTGCCGCTCCTTGTTGTGGACAATAAACAGGAGATTGCCGAGGTTAGGAGGGGTCTCCTACTTGTGCTAGTCATGGGCGCCCCCACATTCCTGCCTCTGTACCATGATCTTCCTTTGCCCCTTGCTTCAGGCCCAACAGCTCATCACCATTTGCCGTGAGTACATTGTGGGTTTGTCCATGGAGATAGAAAGGAAGAAGCTGCCCAAGGAGAGTCTGGACCAGCAGAAACGCACCTGTGAGGTAGGACCTGTGGCCCTCTGAGCAGTAAAGAGGTTTCCTTCCCTTTTCCCTCCATTACGTCTGAACCCAGATCTCAATCTGGGGATTAAGAGAAATTTGGTCCCATTTCTGTGAGAAGAGAACGCATTTCTCCACCCTTCTTCCTCATCTCATCAGTCTTCCATACCTAGGAAGCAGAAGACTTCTCAGTCCTGTTTTTATTTGTGTGGTTTTTTTAAATGCATGTTTACCAGCTATGCATGACCTATCTCAGTGATGGCGAACCTTTTGAGCTCAGCGTGTCAGCATTTTGAAAAACCCTAACTTAACTCTGGTGCCGTGTCACAGAGAAATGTTTTGATATTTGCAACCATAGTAAAACAAAGATTTATATTTTTGATATTTATTTTATATATTTAAATGCCATTTAACAAAAGAAATCAACCAAAAAAATGAGTTTGCGTGTCACCTAACACGCGTGTCATAGGTTCGCCATCACTGACCTATCTCAACAGTAGCATCAGCCTCATGTGTTCCTCTTTTTGTCCACCAGATGGCAGCCTATTTCACCCACTCAAACCTGCAGCCTGTGCACATGATCCTGGTGCTGCGGACAGCCCTCAACCTCTTCTTCAAGCTCAAGAACTTTAAAACAGCTGCCACCTTTGCTCGGCGCCTGTTGGAACTTGGTCCCAAGCCAGAGGTGGCTCAACAGGTAGATAGGAACTCCGTCTGTGAGCATAAAAGAACCAGGTCTGCTCTTACATGGAGGGAGTAGTAGACCAAGGCCCTTGCTGCTAATATAAAGCACGGAATGCTATTCAACAAAAACAGCCACAAAATTTGACTCTTTTTACTTACTGGCATGGGCATCTCCTTTTGTTCCTGGAAACTGAACTAATAACTTACTCAGACATGGCGCCAGTGTGAGGGTGACTGGCAACCTAGAATAGCTCCACTGCACCTGAAAATAACCCTATGCCTGACCTTAAGCTCCAGATCTCCCAGTACCACCACCACTAACCTCCACATATATGTCCCATTGTGTTCTCCAAAAGCATTCTTGGGCAGTGGAAGCCAGTTCTTACTCAGGCCTGACCCTGATAATTCTCAGACTTGGTAGAGGAATATGGGTCTAGATCCAGGCAACTTCTTTGATGTTGAGAAGGAAAAACCTGATACCACAGGAATGGTCATTATTACCCCTTCATACATATCCTGCACAGAGGTTGTATTCTGAATTCAGTGCAATTTCATCCTGCCCCAAAGAAGCTACTAAACCATAAAGATGAGGTCATTTGAGTTGTGTGAAGCTTTTAGTACTCTTAAATAAAATATCCCTTCCCTCTCTTAGACCCGGAAAATCCTGGCAGCCTGCGAGAAGAACCCCACAGATGCCTACCAACTTAATTATGACATGCACAACCCTTTCGACATCTGTGCTGCATCTTACCGGCCCATCTACCGTGGGAAACCAGTGGAAAAATGTCCGCTCAGTGGGGCCTGCTATTCCCCTGAATTCAAGGGTCAAATCTGTAGAGTCACTACAGTAAGTACTGTCCTCAAGAAATGCATCCAGGATATTGAGGGAAGGGAAAAAACGAAGCACATTGGTCCTTTTTCTCTTGCATTTGCCCCTGCCGCCTTGAGGCAGTATACTGGACACAGCGAGAGCTTCTCCCACTCTTTGTCAATCACTGCACTAACAGTAACGCAGCACTTGACTGTGCTCATGGGAGAGTGGAGGGGGTAAGCTTTCTAGGCGTCTCAACCTCTCAAACTCCTAACTTTTTCCTGTTTCCTCTTCCACAGGTGACAGAGGTTGGCAAAGATGTGATTGGTTTAAGGATCAGTCCTCTGCAGTTTCGCTGAGGCCCCCTGTGTGTGTATAGGGTCCATCACCATATTCCCATCAGTCTCCACCCCACCCCCAGAAGTAGTCTTTATGTTCTAACGTGTTCCTTAACTACCTTTCAAATTGACATTTACCTTTCCCTGCCCTAAAACCAAGTGTTCTTTTCTCTTGTTCTAGAGCTAATAAATGTCTCAGCTTGACATTTTTTATTTTTTGCCTCTGAGGACCTTTCATTCTCTCAATCGTACACTTGTGGTAACAGTTGGACTTGCTTTCCCAGCTTAGCTCTTTCAAGAAACAAATGAAAATGCAAAGGTGAACATTTGTTTAGTAAATTCCTTCAATGTTAATCCTTTTCTTCCCTACTACCTTTGTATCCTTCTTGTTAGAAAGGAATGAGATGTAATAAATAAGAATGCATTTTTCACTCCATCACAGCAAACTAAACCATCCTGCATTTTAAACTTCCAGGCAGGTACCCTCTCTGTGCCCAGAAAGTTAAAGTCTGAAAAGAAACTGTCTGGTTTTCCAAAAATGCATGTCACTTTTTATTGATTTTTTATAATCATTGTTCTTATTTGTTGTTTCTCACACTAAATAAAGTAAATTACTGCGCGAGTTTTGTGGTTTGCCATTTGTTTCCTGGACACTTTCATGTTCCCACTTACACCATGCAGCTGCCCACCAAAGCATAGCATTCCTTATATAATTACTTTATATAGGAAAAAGAACTAGGGGGGAACTAGGTTAATTACAAAAATAGCTAATACCCATTGTTTAAAACTAAGCACACATTTTTCATAGGATATACTAAACTGCTGTGAGAATGGTGGAAAGCAAATAGCCCTCCTGTTCCATTATTGACTGCAGCCTTTAATCTGTTGTTACTTACAGCCAGTATTTATTGAGCACCTATCATGTCTGTCACTGTTCTAGATGTTTTACATGTAATATACATATGTAAGATTAATTAGAGATAAATACATTAAATTAGGATGATTACAGTGCTGATAGAGTATTTTGCTTGCTATGTGCTAAGACTGAGTAGAATAACATGCTGTGTCTTTGATTAAAATATATATCTTTTTGCCCAGCTGGTGTGGCTCAGTGGATTGAGTGTCATTTCATTCACCAGGAGGTCACTGGTTCAATTCCTGGTCAGGGCACATGCCCAGGTTGGGGGCTCGATCCCCACTGGGGGGCATGCAGGAGGCAACCGATCAATGTTTCTCTCTCATCAGTATTTCTATCTCTCCCTCTCCCTACCTCTCTAAAATCAATAAAGCATATCTTTTAAAAATTGTCTTTTAAAAAAGAGCATAGTCCTTTACATTTTTTTAGCTTTAAGAGTTGCTTTCTTAAAGTATCCTCAAACTAAGCCTGCCTTATTTTGGTAACACTTTCTCAAGTTATAGCCATGCTTTCTGTAAATATATGCAAGTTGGTAATAAATTTTGGCCAAAAAGACTTCTGTAACTTTAAAAATTAAAGTACAAAATTAACTGCATATAAACATATGAGTTATTCTGAACTCAGGGGTATAAAAAAAAAGTGAGTTGTCCATGTTTTTTATTTTTTATTGATTTTAGAGAGGAAGGGAGAGGGAGAGAGAGAGAGGAACATCATTGGTGAGAGAGAATCATTGATCGGCAGCCTCCTGCACGTCCCCTTCCATGATTCTTGAAGCTTATGGAATTGGGAAAACAAAATGGATAAATGTGAAATTGTGAATACCAGGCAAGAATTTGAAATTGGTCAAAAACAGTGGAAAGCTATTATGTCCTTAATCTAGAGTGCTATAAAAAAAAATGCTGTGAATTACTGTTTCACAACATTGTTCACTATACATTAGAAAGGCAAGAGGTGAGTAAATACTGAGATGAGGTGTAGTAGTATCAGTAGTAAAACAGAAAAGCAGAAGCAAGTTTAAGAATGCAAAAGAAGCCGAAACCGGTTTGGCTCAGTGGATAGAGCGTCAGCCTGTGGACTGAAAGGTCCCAGGTTCGATTCCGGTCAAGGGCATGTACCTGGGTTGCGGGCACATCCCCAGTGGGAGATGTGCAAGAGGCAGCTGATCGATGTTTCTCTCTCATCGATGTTTCTAACTCTCTATCTCTCTCCCTTCCTCTCTGTAAAAAAAAAGAATGCAAAAGAAGATCCATGCTTGTTTTCAACTCCATCATAATTTTCTCAATTACCACCTAGTATTTTCCTTATTAACATGCTTATATTACCACATTAATGAAAAGCCAATAGAGCCCTGGCCGGTTTGGCTCGGTGGATAGAGTGTTAGCCTGCGGACCGAAGGGCCCCAGGTACAATTCCGGTCAAGGGCAGGTCCCTGGGTTGGGGGCACATGCTTGGTCCAACCTGCAGGAGGCAGCCAATCAATGATTCCCTCTCATCATTGATGTTTCTATCTCTCTCTTCCAATCCCTTCCTTTCTGCACTCAATAAAAATATTTTTTAAAAAAAGAAAAGCCAATAGAAATGCCTATTTTTTAATCATGTGCTTGATATGACCATAGTCATATTAGAGATACACACATAGCAGTTTGGAATTGAATGAGAATGTCTGTAATTGTTTCAGGTATTGGGGAGAACTAGGTTAATCAGAGAACTTGATTAGAGAAGATTATAATTGAAAAGGAACCTAACTGTTCCAACTTTATTATTACATATTGTAATCTGAGGCTAGAGTGGCGAGGCTTTTAAAGTGATTTAGTGCCGAAACCGGTTTGGCTCAGTGGATAGAGCATCGGCTTGCGGACTGAAGGGTCCGGGTTCGATTCCGGTCAAGGGCATGTACCTGGGTAGCGGGCACATCCCCGGTGGGAGATGTGCAGGAGGCAGCTGATCGATGTTTCTAATTCTCTATCTCTCTCCCTTCCTCTCTGTAAAATATATAAAAAATAAATAATTTTTTTTTTTTTAAAAAGTGATTTAGAGTTAGGACTAGAATTTAGTTCAGAATGTCTCCCACTTGTGCTTGGAAGAATACAGTAAGTTGTGCACAGGTGTGATTTTATAAGTCTGTGCCCTGTTGGTAAAGGAAAAAGGATGTACCAGATGTGGTGCTTTGAAACAGTATTCAGGTGTGTTTGGGAAGCTAACGATAAAAACCATGAAATGACTTTTCATTTTAATGTGATTTTTCCTTTTTTAAACTTTATAGCACTTTATCCTGACCTCTTTTAAGACAATTTTAAGACCTTGTGCTGTTCTTACTGTGTGTATGTCTAGTACTACCTCCATCCTAATACCCAGTCAGCTCCTTTACAGCTGGTTCTGATTTATCTGTCTTCCACTGTGCGGGGTCTTCAACAGTAGGTGCCCTCTAAGTGCTAACGTAGATTTGTATCTCGGGCAGTTTGTGTGTTCTGATGATCTGAATAGAACAATCCAGAGGAGAAGGGGTTGTCTGGAATGTCTCTATGTGAGCCTCCCCAAATTCCCTCCATTGGCGGTTGGATTCTGTACAGAGAAGAGGAGATGGGCAGGGAAGGCAGGTCTATTACTACTACATCCAAATTGCTCTCTTGCTCAGTTCAAGGTCTCAGGGTAATATTTTTTGTGGGGAGCCGATAGAGGGTTAAGCCTGGGACTGACCTGTTGGCAAAGTCACAAACAAGTCTTCTTCCGAGTCTTACACAACCCAATCCGAGAGGTGGCCGCTGATTTACACGTGCTGTCATTTAAAAAGTAAAAATGGGGGAATTTGCCAGAAGCCGGTCCACCCTTGCTGCTTGACACAGTCGCTGCAGGGAAGAAACATCTGCCCAGCTTATGTTTCAAAAGAGAATAAATCAGGGAGCCCACCCCCCCCCAGTGTTACAGAAATACCATGTACTACTTATGAAGAACTTGGACTAAGACTGTTGGCAATAAATTTGGGACTTGTTGGGCCCGCATCCCCAGGGGTCTGCCCACCAGGGAAAGCATCAAAGCCTATACCACTGGAGACCCACAGACACAGGGCAGTCCCAGGGAAGGCAAGCAGTGAGGCTGGGAGGACATAACCTTTACTGGGTGGGATTATCTCCTTCAGTGACTTCCTTGTAGCTTATCAATAGAGCAGTGACCTTGGAATAGCCCTTATAATGGAACACAGAGATTAACCTAGACAAGATTAAAATCAATTGAACTAGATAGAGATAGGATTTTTGGCAAAGATCAGATAAGAAACTGGAAATGAAATAAGGAACTGTAGAAGGTTACCCAAAACATACCATGATGTGATTATAGAGGCATGTGTATAGGATCAAATGGTATAAATACAGATGTAATAGAACAATAAAGAGAGAACCCAACCATGCTGATCAACTGAATGCTGTCTCCGTTTCATTCCTTCTTCTCCGACTCTGTCCACACCTTTGGGAACCCCTGGACCTGCTGGGGCTGGACCCCAGCAATTTTTCCTGCCTGAATTGATTCTACCAAGAGTTCTAAGTCCCAGGCCTTAGTGTAACAGTTCTCATGGAGACTAGGAAACGAGATGCCCATTTGATTCCGCATCAAGATGGTCCTCATATAAGGTCTGGGAGAGCCAACTAAGTGTTAGGCCCCGCCTCGGAGTGAGAATACAGCAGTGAAGACAGGAATAAAATCCTTGCCATCAGGGCACTGAAATTCCAGAGGGAGAGGCCTAGGCGAAGGGGAAGGGAGGACAATATAAACACTATAAATAGGTAAAATACATAGTATGTCAGAAAGTGTGCAGACCAGTAAGAAACCTAGCAAAAGATCCCAGTAAGTTCCCCTCTGTTACTTAAATGGTTTTGAAAAGAAAAACAAACCCCACACCTTGCTGTCCCTTTAAAAATGACGACTCTGCCCGGGCCCGCCTTACCATTGGTCGCAGAGGCGGAAGGGGTGGGGCGCGAGGTGCGGAGTCCCGCCCCCTACGGTGCAGCGGAGGCAGCAAGATGGCCGCAGCGGAGGGGGACTGTGGGGTCGCGGCCGACGCGGACCGGGAGTTGGAGGAGCTTCTGGAAAGTAAGCCCGCAACGGAGAGACGCGAGGCGGCGTGAGGACCCGCTCGGGGCGTTGAGTGAACCCGAGCTGCTGGGGCGGAGCGGGGAGGCCCTCCCGGGACAGGAC
>NW_006282378.1:364934-377620 GCF_000327345.1 Myotis davidii
GGCGGGAGCTGGGAGCCCCCCAGGACCCAGGCCGATCGCCCTGCCGGAGCGGACATTGTAGTCCGGCGGACGGCGTTTCTGGACTCCAAGCTCCTACTTTGCATTGGTCGGTTCTCCGGGTCCCGGGGCTGCTCGCAGACGCTCACGGTGACTCCCCAACTCGCCACCCCGGCGCGCCCCTCCCGGCGGGCCCTCCCCTCCTCCAGGCCTCCCACCTCTCTCCCCGGGCCCCGTCCCGTTCCCTCCTCCTGGCAGAGCTGGAGCCGACTCCTTTCCTATTATTTGGAAAAGCTGAGGATGAGAAGGTCTCAAGGAGACAGGTCACCCCCCCCCTCCTTCCCTCGCCGTGCCCTCCATGCTCTCGGTGTTGCCCGGAGTGGGCCAGGGCTCGCCCCCTAGGCCTGGCGCGCAGACTGGCAGCGAGGGCACCGGCTTTGCAGGGCAGAGGTGAATGTTCTTGTCTTCCCAGTCAGTCACAGGCGGAAGGATGAACAAACGGTGGCGAGTGCCAAGTGACTCTGTGTGACTTGGCGCCCGGCCATCTGCAGAGACGGGGCCAGAGGAGTCCCGGAGCTCTGCCCGGGGAGGGCCAGATTGGAGGGTGAGAGGCTTGGATGCCCTTCCCTGGAGTTCAGTGTGTACTGGTACCGGGACCCATGGGAAGGTGGGTGGGACGGAGGGTGGCTTCTGCTTTCCTGCCAAAGGTGAGTTCCTTTAGGGCTCCGGAGTGAGTGCAGGGGGTGAGGGTATTGTGTTCTCTGCTCCTGTTGGATGTATGTGTAGGGTTTGCAGGGAAGGCGCTGTAGGCAGAGGTGTTTCTGCAGAATTTCTGTGTAACACCCCTCCCGGCTCTGAGAGAGATGCCTGTTCTACTTGAAGGTGTTTCCCCCCCCCCCTTTTTTTCCCAATAAATTAGATAATGGGGAGAGAATTGGGAGGCTTGCTTAGGAGTGGGCCAGAATAAGGAGACTCAAAAAAAAGAAGCATGTCGGGAAGTTGGCAGTTTGAAAGATTGTTCTCTCAGGGCTTTGCCCAGCCTTCTATTCTCATCCATCCCCAACACACATACCATGTCTCTTGTCTCCGAAGGTGCTCTTGATGATTTCGATAAGGCCAGACCCTCCCCAGCACCCCCTCCTACCACCACGGCCCCTGATGCTTCAGGGCCCCAGAAGAGATCGCCAGGAGACACTGCCAAAGTATAAACTCCACCTGCTTGGGGGGGCGGGAGTGGGGGGAGATAGTAGGCACCTCTGAGCAGCGGAGGGGCAGGTCCCTGTGGGCCAGAGGGGAGTGGGAGGAGGGTGCCTTGACCTCACATGCTGAGCCCTTGCAGGCCTCAGTCCTTGGGAAACAGGGGCTTGCGGTGGAGTGGATCTCAGGAAATTCTTTGAGAAAAGAGGACATTTACATGAGTGATTTGGGAACGCCACTCCATACCTTTCCCTCTGAGGCCAGATGCCTTTCTTGCTGTCCTCCTTAAGAGCGGTGGTTAGAATGCCCAATAGGGATGGGTAGGAGGGAGGCACTGTGTTTCCCAGAGCCTCTGCCTGTGACTTGTCAGAGGTCAGGTGCAGGGTAGTGCCAAGAGATGCATTTTGGCCACTCTTCCCCCGCAGGATGCCCTCTTCGCCTCCCAAGAGAAGTTTTTCCAGGAACTATTCGACAGTGAGCTGGCTTCCCAAGCCACTGCCGAGTTCGAGAAGGCAATGAAGGAGTTGGCGGAGGAAGAGCCCCACCTGGTGGAGCAGTTCCAAAAGCTCTCGGAGGCCGCTGGAAGAGTGGGTGAGGCGGGGCCCAGACAGTTGGAAGTACCTGAACAAACCTCTTACCTCATCCTTGCTTGAGACCACCAGAATTCTTAAGTTGGTAGCAATCATGACACCACTGCCATGGGGTGGAGAGGGAGAGGGGAGGTGGGAGGGAATCCTGCTGATGAGAGGGCTAAGATAGGTGGAACGTAATGGGAAGTTTTATTGGAAACTGATCGATTCAAAGGGGTAGTGTTGTCCTGAGTGTCATCATGGAGCACAAACTAACGCACAGGCCATGTCGATTTGTGAAAATGTCTATGAAGATAACCATAGAGCATCCTGAAATTTGGTAGTGCTAGTGACTCACAACTAAATGCTCCATGTCCAAGCTGGTAACCAGGTCAGTCTAGGGAAGCAAACAGTTAAAATCGTAAATGACCATGGCTCTTTTGATCTCTCCTAGGTAGTGATGTAACTTCCCAACAAGAATTCACTTCTTGCCTAAAGGAGACACTAAGTGGATTGGCCAAAAATGCCACTGATCTGCAGGTGAGGGGAGGAGGGAGGGGACCACAAGGGGCCCATTCGCAGACACTTCACCAGCGGAGTCTCAAAGACAGACTCTTGGGTGTCATCTCCAGTGTCCCTGCCTCACTGTTTTGCTACAGACAAGTGTAAATAGTTCTTTCCCACCTGAAAGGGTAAGAAGCCTCCCAAGAAGGCAGTGTACTTGCTCACCTCTCTCTGTCCTTTCTAGAACTCAGGCATGTCAGAAGAGGAGCTGACCAAGGCCATGGAAGGACTGGGCATGGATGAAGGGGATGCTGAAGGAAACATCCTCCCCATCATGCAGAGTATCATGCAGAACCTACTGTCCAAGGATGTGCTGTACCCATCCCTGAAGGAGATCACAGAAAAGGTTTGTGAACTATTTCTGCTTGTCCTCCTTGTTCCCCGTTGTATCCACTCCTGTGTCTACTTTGTCTGCTTAGGGCCTGCAAAGAGAGAAACTCGGGTATATAACGCCCATCTGTTTCTTTCTCCTGGGTTTGTTTATTTGGATTGGGGAGAGTTGTGTCTCTAAGAGAATAAAGCGGTACCACACTGAGGGTATTTAAGGGAGAAAGGGAAACCCTTCAGCTCTAGTTTACTATAAGATGGTTTAATATTTAGTTGTCTGAGCAACCCCTTGTTTCATCTCTGTGTTCGGTTCTCTAACAGGGTTTCACTGAGGATTTACTGGCTTTTTGCTAAAAACAACTTAAGAGCAATGTAAATGGTGGTCGCTGCCGTGAACAAGTATATAGTTTTATTAAAGAAATAAAATACAGGAATAGAAGCTTTTCAGTTGCATAGAGGAACATATGATCAAGTGTGAAATGAATAGTGCAAACTAAGGTCTGGGCGGACCACATCCAACTTTTACTTTTTTTTTTTTTAATGTTAACAGCTCTTAAAGGGCTTTCTTCTTTTAAAAAAATATTTTTATTAATTTCAGAGAGGGAGAGAGATAGAAACATCCATGATGAGAGAGAATCATTGATCAGCTGCCTCCTGCATACCCGCTACTGGGGATTGAGCCCGCAACCCAGGCATGTGCCCTTGACCATAATCGAACCGGGGACGCTTCAGTCCCCATGCCGACACTCTATCCACTGAGCCAAACAAGCTAGGGCGAGCTTTCTTCTTTTTGTTTTGTCTGTTTTAATTGTGTGTGTGTGTGTGTGAGTGTGTGTGTGTGTGTGTGTTAATCCTCACTCAAGGATATTTTTCCTTTGATATTTTGATTTTTAGAAAGAGTGAAAGGGAGAGGGAGAGACGAGAAACATCGGTGTGAGGGAGACGCATTGATTGGTTGCCTCCCACACACCCCCTAACCAGGGCTGGGGATCGAGTCTACAACCAAGGTACGTTCTCTTGACCGGAATTGAACCCGGAACCCTTTAGTCTGAGCCAAACAGGCTAGGAGCCAACTCTCACATTTTTAAAGGATATAAAATCAAAACAAACAAAAAGGAAAATATGTGACAGAGACCATATGTGGCCCTTAAAGCCTAAAATATTTGCTGTCTGTCCCTTCATGGAAAAAGTTTACCATCCTTCAGTGACAAATGCTAACAAAGCCAGGTGATTGGTTGGAGTCATTGCTACTTCTCATGCTGAATTAGTTTGTTTAACTTTTCCTTCTCTTGTCTTCCCCTCTCGTTGGTACTTTATTGCTCTTCACATTCTATTGCCCTTCCTTATCCATTATTCACTTAATTCCTCTCCACCCATTTTTTTTCTTTTTTTTTAGTATCCAGAATGGTTGCAGGGTCACCGGGAGTCTCTCCCTCCAGAACAGTTTGAAAAATATCAGGAACAGCACAGCGTCATGGGCAAGATATGCGAGCAGTTCGAAGCAGAGACCCCCACCGACAGCGAGGCCACGCAGAAGGCTCGTTTTGAGACAGTGCTGGACCTTATGCAGCAGGTGAGGCCTCCTCCTGCTGTCTGCCCGATGGTGCTGTCAGGCGGGTGTTGGGTGGAGGACATATCTGGGAAGGAACCCAGGCCACAGTGCCAAAGCCAGGTGGAAGGGGGAGCACACGAGAGGCCAGACAGCATGGTCCCCAGGAGAAAGCGGAGACCACAGCTCAGATTCTTGCTTGTAGCTGCTTCTGGGTTTCCTCTGTCTGATGGTCCTCTTTCCTTATTTTCCAGCTACAGGATTTGGGCCATCCTCCAAAAGAGCTGGCTGGGGAGATGGTGAGTATATCTCGTAGATTTTAATCTGAGCCCAGGTTTCCAGAATGCTTTAGCCTTTAGTGATTCCGCCTCAGGTGATAATTGTGGCTCCTGGGGATGGACCGTCAGATGCTCTGACCTGAAATATGAGCAGTTATATCTGAGTCCCTTCATCTCTCTCCAGCCTCCTGGCCTCAACTTTGACCTGGATGCCCTCAATCTGTCAGGCCCACCAGGTGCCAATGGCGAACAGTGTCTGATCATGTGAAACACAACACGTTTCCTCCCTGATTGCCAGCCACGGGGAACGTCTGGAGAACCACTGGGAGCTGAGGCAGGAGTGTTGTCGCGGGAGTGGTCTGCCCGCCGCCCTCTGTCATCCCATCCAAGATGGTGCCATACCAACTGGGGCTTTTCCCCTGACTTTCTAGGAATAAGGCCTGTTCTGCAGGCCATTTCTGTGAGCCCTTTTGATGGTGGTTTCTGCTGCTAGCAAAGGCCCAGCTACCTACCAGGTGAAGGAAGGCATCCCTTGTTATATTTGGCCACATTGATGTTCACCTTTGTACCCAGGGTCTTTGTGCCTTGTCTCCACTCCCCTTACTTGGACCTGGGGAGCAGGAACAGAATCTTGGTACTCTATTCAGTAGTTCTCCTGAGCAGGGCCTTTGGAAATGAACGGGGAGAAACTTAGTCTGGGCCGGAGCTATAGGTCTGCCACCATGCCCTCTTGCCTTCAGGCAGACCTTTCTGAATTCTCCAAAGGGAAAGGAGGTGGAGGCTTTGCCTCTGTTCACAGTGGGGTAGAAAAGAAGCCTTGGGACTCTCCCCTCTCCAGGTGCCGAGTCCTCAACTCCCTGTTCCAGCACCTCCACTTGCTACCCTGTTTCTGCAGTGCTCCGTGGTCAGGGTGACCCAGTCCTTGACCTTCCTTTGCCTCTCCTTTTATCTCCCCTATTTCAAAAATACCTGTTTATCTTAGCCCTTCTCTGAGCCCAAACTGTGACAAAAAGGGGCCCATCCTGTTTCCCCTCCCTCATCTAGTCCACCTATCGTTCTCACTGCTCCCCCCCCACCCCACCCCCCAGCAAACACATGTAATTGTAATGCCCGGTCTAGGGAATGAATGACTGTTCTTCCCCAGATAGGTTTTGGCTTATTTGAAACACCTCCTTTGAGTCCTGTGGCTTGATTTGGGACGTGGTTCGGGAAAAGTTGGGATGCAGCCTGGGTCCTTTTTCCAGACTAATAAATATTTTAAGTGAGGAGTGTTTTTCATCCAGGTCTTTGTCTTCCTCAGCTTCTGCACGGAGTGTGAGAAATGTTAGCAGAGGAGTTCCACATAACATTGCAGGGCTGGGTTCTGCCTGCCCTCCCTCCTTCCCCAGCTCAATCTGTACCTCATTTGGCAAAGGAGACAGAATGACCTTTCCTCACTTCCTCCGAGAATTTCAATTTGTACTGATTTAACATTTCACATTACTTTTGTTAATGTGTCTAAATTATTTTTCTTTGAGCGGACCTTCCCCTCCTACGAGAGCTAGTGGATCTATGGACCTTGGCTGCCATGTATTGGTGGATAATCTGGTGAGACCAGCTGGCTGTCCTGGCTCCGCCCTCAGAAAATAACTACCAAAGCAGGTTCATGTTCACCGTCTCAGTCACTTTCCACGGGGTAAGCCTTTCAGCCCATAAGATCTCACATGTTCTATGGCAGAGGTCCTCAAACTTTTTAAACAGGGGGCCAGTTCACTGTCCCTCAGACATTCTACACATGTGCACTGCGGGCCTGGGACAAGTCGGCTGCTAAGCAGGACAGGCAGCGGCGGCAAAAACACCCTGCGGGCCAGATAAATGTTTTCGGCGGGCCGCATGTGGCCCACGGGCCGTAGTTTGAGGACCCCTGTACTATGGTATTTCCAGGGAAGGAAATGTTCTTGAGGTCACAGGCTTTTGGGGAAAGTCTAACTACTGTTCCTAATCAGACTGTGGAAGAGCCCAGGTGGAATCTGAGACTCCTGTGCTCTGCAAGAGAAGGGAAGAGTGTAGATAGAGTTGTGATGATGGACCTCAATGACCAAAATTCTCTTCTTATAGCTCCAGCCAAAAACTGGATGAGGATAGAAAGGAGAAAGGGAAGACCAAAGAGTCCGGCCCTTCAACTGTGTGCTGACTCTGCTGCCAATTTTCTTTTATAAATTCTCGCTTTTTGCCGGGTCAGCCAGGGCTTACTCCAGGAATCAGAGCGTATGCCCTCATCTACTTTAGTTTGTTTTCAAGCATTTATTTTCATTTTTACTTTGACTGATCATGAACAAATTGACTCTCCGTTCTAAAAACACTGCTGGAATTATTGTAAGACTTTTGAAAGGATGGAGCAGTCCTCTCAAACTGGTTTTTTGTTTTATAAATACCCAGTTCTTCATACCACCAGTATGTGTTCCTGTTGCCCATGACAAGTGTGCAATTCACACTCAGTGTTCCCCACCACAAAAGTTTGACAACACTCAAAACTGATCAGACCTCATTTATCAGGATAAGACCACTGCTCATGCACTTGAATATCACAACAATGTCAAAATGCTAAAAGTTTCTAAACACCCAAAATCTAACTCATCATGTCACAGAATGGTATAAAAAAAAGTTCACAGACCAGTATGTCTTCGAACCACCTTTGAGTAGCATTGCGCTGGGCCCGCCCCAGCCTCTTAGTAGCTCTAGAGATCTCTCCTAGGTGAAGGTGCTCCCAGTAAACTTTTTCCTTCAGCAAGATGTGTCACTGTAAGGACAGCGCTGGTATTTTCCTAGCCTGCCTTTTCTGTTACTTAAAAATAGCCGTCATGGCTCAGTGGTTGACCTATGAGCCAGGAGGTCACAGTTCGATCCTTGAGCTTGGGTTTAAGCTAAATGCAAAGTGTTTATGCTGCTCTCAAACTTTAAAGGTGGTGCCCTTTGTACGCCCCTTTCTGATTGTTAGAAATTCATGGTGGTTTGGATCGTTTCAGAATTAATCAAATTCATATAGAATTTGTGATAATAGGGACACTTTCCTGTGACTCCGGAACATCCTGGCAAGTTCCCCAGGAGGTACTTACAATAAGCTGCTGAGATGGCTTTGGGGAGCTTGGGAGAAACAATGGCCCACAGTAAATGAAGTCAAGATGACAGACCATATGAGAAATTATCAAAGGCTTAGAGGAAGTGGGGATATAGGAATGAGTGTCTATTACACTGGAAAACCTATCAGCTGACTGTAATTTTTATAAAGGAAGGCACTAACAACGGGGTCACCAACATCTTTGAGAAGTTTAGAAGTGTTTGTCTCTGTTGGTAGAAGCTGATGGGAGAGGGGTGTTATTTAAGATTTGGTTTCCCTCGAAGCAGTGGGGATGACAGGACTCTGGCATAGCAGAGGCCAAATGGCAACATTGAATTCTCAGAGGCAGGGTGGGTGAAGTTCCATTGGGCAGCACGGTCCAAGCGCAGTTGGGTAATGGAACATGAGTGGTCCTACAGACCAGATAGATGGGCAGCCAGGAAGGATATTGATTTTTATATAATTAAGAGAGACCAAAAGTTGATGGACAGAATGCAGAGGTCAGTAACTTCAATGAAATGTCACAATACCTTGCCTAGGTTCTAGGCTGCATTTAATGACGTTGATTGGTTTTGTGACTTTAAGTGAAATAACCATGTAATGAAACAAATTTTACCATAGGCTAATTAATACAAACATGAGTTAAGTTCCTTGTAGCATCTCCTCATAAGGAATTCCTTGGTGAGATACACACTCTACTGGGTGGGAGATAAACCCTACAAAAAGTTTAGGGCCCTGCCATATTAGGCTTTTGAGTCCAGCATTCTGAAACATCTCCAAAGGAAAAGATAAGTTACTGCATCATGTGTCTTTTTAAAATAATACATTTTTTTTTATTTCAGAGAGGAAGGGAGAGAAAGAGAAACATCAGTGATGAAAGAGAACCATTGATCGGCTGCCTCCTGCCTGCCCCGCACTGGAGATCAAGCCTGCAACCCAGGCATATGCCCTGATCAGGAATCAGACCGTGACCTCCTGGTTTATAGGCCGACACTCAACCACTGAGCCACGCCGGCCGGGCTGCATCTTGTGTCTTTTACCCCAGGAAAGAAGCACAGCGTCTCAGTAGACCTCTTTGAGTTCTGGAGGCAGCATGTTCTGTACATGGAAAGCAAGAGGCCAGGCTCTGATACCAGGACCACATGACCTGGAAAATTCCACAGCACTAGAGGAACGAAAAGATGCTGTGTGGATTCTCTGGCAATCCACAAGAGGAGAGCCCCAATACAGACCTCTAGGGTTCTGGAGTAAGGTGATGTCATCTGTAATAAAGTTTAACAATTTAAAAGTATCTACTGCCCGGCTGCTGTGGCTTGGTGGTTGAGCATCGACCTATTTACCAGGAGGTGACAATTCCCATTCAGGGCACATACCCAGGTTGTGGGCTTGATGCACAGTGTGGGGCGTTCAGGAGACAGCTGATCGATGATTCTCTCTTGCCATTAATGTTACTATCTCTCCCTCTCCCTTCCTCTCTGAAATCAAAATACACACACACACACACACACACTAGGGGCCCAGTGTAGGAATTTGTGCACCTTAAAAAGAACTGGGCCGCGAGGCTGTGGTAGGCACAGGGGTGGGTCTTGGCCCATCCTCTGTGCTGTGTCCCCTGTCTGCAGGCAGCCTCATTCCTGCCCACAGAGTGATTGGGGCTGGCACCAACAGCGGGTGCAAGCAGAGCCAGCTGCTTCTCCAATCGCCCCTCAGAAGCAGGGGGAGGTGGATAAGCCCTCAGGTGTGATCAGGGCTGGCAACTTATGCTCACACCTGCTGATGGCGCCAAGTGATTGGGACCGGTGCCGGACGGACACTGACTGCGGATGTGAGCGGGGCCGGTGCTGGCAGTGGGTGCAAGCGGTAGCTCCGGCACTGGCAGCAGGTGCGAGCGCCAGGCAGGACCATGACGTGCATGGGAGCAAAGAATTTTCAGTAACCACCAGAGGCTCGCCCTGATGACAGCGACTGGTGCTCCACTTTGGTCTGGCTCCCCCACTCCACCATCCTGCGGTGGCCAACACATGCCATGTTCTGCACACGTCCCCCTGGTGGTCAGTACATGTCATAGCTATCGATTGTTCTGCTGTTTGGTTTATTTGCATATTAGCCTTTTATTATATAGGACTAGAGGCCCGGTGCACAACAATTTGTGCACTCGGGGAGGAGGGGGGCGTCCCTCAGCCCGGCCTGTGCCCTCTCGCAGTCTGGGACCCCTCGGGGGATGTCTGGCTTGTTTCATTCCCACCTCCCTCAGCTGCCCGGCCCAGGTTTTTGTTCCCGCCTCCCTCCGCCACCCAGCTTGTTTTGCTCCTGCCCCTGCCACCTGGCTTGCTACACTCCCAGCCGGTATATGCAAATTAACCACCATCTTTGTTGGTGGTTAATTTGCATATCACCCTGATTAGCCCATGGGAGGCGTAGTGAAGGTACAGTTAATTGCCATTTTTGGCTATTATTAGATAGGATTTTTAAAGTACCTCCTGGTATACTTTTAGGTTCTGATGGAGACTCAGTGCCTGACCACAAAATATAAAGTGGCTGTGACCAGTTACCCATATAACCAACCAGCTGGTTCTGGTCAGTCCTGCCAAGCCATAAGATTGGGTGGATACAATAGCAATCCATCTTACGTTGGAAATTACAGTTGAGAGAGAAGCCCAAGCAAACTTAATGGCACAAGTAAGTTAAATTGAACAAGCATTCCCAGATCTCCATATTACCTACATTTATTACACTGATACCTTTCTCTTAGTTTATACTTAGGGCAGCATAAGAATTCTTCAACCTCTGACTGAGGAGGAAACACATTCAGGTCTGGTTCATGGATGGGTTGGCTTGATATATTAGGGCAAACCAAATGTGGACTACTACTTCTCAGCAGCCCCATCCAGTGTACCTTGGTTGCAGATTCTCTAGTCCGAATAGGAGTGGGTGTGGGAGGCAACCAATCCATTTGTCTCTCTCTCCCCCTCCTTCCACCCTTCCACTCTCGAAAAATTATTGGAAAAAATATCCTCGGGTGAGGATTACAGAAAGGCACAAAAACAATGAACTCAGCAGAATTGCAGAACATAAGATCAATATACAAAAATCAATCATATTTCTATACATTTGCAGTGGATAATCTAAAAATGAAATTAGGAAAACAATCCTATCTAATAATAGACAAACATGGTAATTGACCTTACCTTCGCTATGCCTCCCATTGGCTAATCAGCATGATATGCAAATTAACTGCCAACAAAGATGGTGGCTAATTTACGTACTGCAGGCAGATCCTGCTGGGCCGCCCCACCTGGAGCTGGTGGCAGTGCGATTGCTGGCCACCCCAGCGGGAGATCCTGGCCTGCTGTGTGCGGGTCGGGGCAGGTGGAGCAGGCAGCAGCGCAATCCCCAGCCACTGCCCGCAGCCTGTCCTGTGTGGGGCAGGTGGGTGGGCGACAGCGCCATGGGCGGGGCAGGCAGGGTGGGTGGCAGCGCAATCCCAAGACACTGCCAGCCCCAGCGCGAGATCCGGGCCTGTCATGTGTGGGGCGGGGCGGGGGACAGCGAGATCCCCAGCCGCTGCCTGCCCCAGTCTGGGATCCGACCTGCTGTGTGCAGCCCAGGGCGGGCGGCAGCGCGATCCCAGGCCTGCCGTGTGTGGGGCGGGGTGGGTGGGGCGGGCAGCAGCATGATCTGACTGGCTGCCCGACCCAGCGTGGGATCTGGGCCTGCCATCTGCAACCGGGGGAAACAGGGAAGACACCGTGGGATTGGTCGTGCCATCTGCCACCAGGGAGTGGGCCTAAACCAGCAGGTGGTTATCTCCCGAGGGATCCCAGACTGTGAGACTGTGAGAGGGCACAGGTTGGGCTGAGGGGACCCCCCACCCCACCGCCAGTGCACAAATTATTGTGCACTGGGCTTCTAGTTCTAGTCATAATAGCGTCAAAAAGAAAACAAGGAAATAGAGAATACTTAGAAATAAATTTAACAAAAGATGTGCAGAATGATAATGTGAAAACTACAAAACTTTTTTGAAAGAGGGAAAAATCTAAAATGTAAAAAAAAATCTCATGTTTATGGAGCAGAAGCCTTAACATTGTTAAAATGGCAGTATTCGCTAAACAATCTCCAGATTTGATGCAATCCCTATCAGAATCCCAGCTGACTTCTTTGTGGAAATTGAGTAGCTAATTCTAAAATTCATATTGAATCACAATAAGAAAACAACCCTGAAAAAGAAGAATAAAGAAGGAAGACTCACACTTTCCAGTTTCAAAACTCCCTCGGAGGCGTGGGGGCTGGGTGGAGGGGGCCAAGGGGAGAAAATGGGGGACATCTGTAATAGAATCAACAATAAAATAAAAAACCTCACTACACAGCAATGGTAATCAAAACAGTGTGGTACTGGCGTAAGAATAGACATAGATACCAATGGAATAGAATTAAGTGCCTAGATAAAGCCCCATACATCTATGATGAAATAATTTTTTAAATATATATTTTATTGATTTTTTTACAGAGAGGAAGGGAGAGGGATAGAGAATTAGAAACATCGATCAGCTGCCTCCTGCACACCCCGCACTGGAGATGTGCCCACAACCAAGGTACATGCCCTTGACCGGAATCGAGCCCAGGACCCCTCAGTCCGCAGGCCGACGCTCTATCCACTGAGCCAAACCGGTCAGGGCTATGATGAAATAATTTTTGACAAGGGTGTCAAAACCATCCATTGGGCAAAGAATGTCTTCAACAAATGGTTCTGGGACAACTGGATATAGAACCATGCAAAGGAATGAGTTCAGTCCTTCCCTAGCAAATTAACTCAGAATAGATCAAAGACCTAAAAGTAATAAAACCATAAAGCCCTTAGAAGAAAACAGGGGTAGAACCTTCATAACTTTGGATTTGACTAAGGATTCTTAAATATTACATCAAAAGCATGAGCAACAAGAGAAACAATTGGACCTCATCAAAATTAAAAAGTTTTGTCCTTCAAAGGACACCATAAAAAAAGTGAAAGGACAACCCACAAAATGGGAGAAAACATTTGCAAATCATATCTGAAAAAGGACTTGTATCCAGAATATATAAAAAACTTACAACTCAGTTATTAAGAGAGA
>NW_006282378.1:377669-384399 GCF_000327345.1 Myotis davidii
CAATCAACCAAAGACCGTATATGCAAAAAAAGACAATCTGACAATAAAAGCAAAGGAGCTGGCAGGCATTTCTCCAAAGAAGATAGAAATGTTCAATAAACACATGAAGAGAATCTTGACATTGCTAGTCATGAGGGTATTGCAAATCAAAACCACAATGACATAACCACTTCAGACCCACTAGGATGTCTACAACTAAAAAGTCAGATATCAAGTATTAGCAAGGATGGGGAGAATTGGAGCCCTCATGCATTGCTGGTGTGAACTGTAAAATGATATGATGGCTTTGAAAAACAGACTGTCAATACCTCAGATGACTAAAAACAGAGTTAATCATGACCCAGCAATTCCATTCCTGGGAATATACCCAAGAGAAATGAAATGAAACATGTCCACACAGAAACATGAACGTGCACGTTTATACCAGCATTCATAAGAGCCAAAAGGTAGAAACAACCCAAATGTTTATCAACAGACAAATGGAGAAACAAAATATGGTATATCCAGTCAATGGAATAGCTATACTAATAAAAGAGGATTCAAATTGACTGTACCTTCGCAACGCCCACCAGCCAATCAGGAGTGAGTATGCAAATTAACCCAACAAATATGGCGGGTTAATTTGCATACACAGGTGCCCAGCGGCTGGGGGAGGGGTGGGATACTTGCATTCTGCACTGCCCTAGCTGCTCCGGGCCTCTGGGCAGCGTGGGAAGGCGGAAAGGCGGCTCCGGACCAGAATGAAGACAGAAAGCCACTCTGAGCCGGAGCAAAGGCGGAAAGGCGGCTCTGGCCGGAGCAAAGGTGGTGCTGGCAGCCAGGGGAAGGAAGGCCCATTCTTGCATGAATCTTTGTGCATTGGGCCTCTAGTCCTATATAATAAAAGCTTAATATGCAAATCGACTGAACGGCGGAACAACCGGTTGCTATGACACACATTGGCCACCAGGGGGCAGATGCTCAATACAGGAGCTGCACGCAGGCCCCAGGCCAGCCAAGGTTGGTGCCAGTAGGTGTCCCCTTACTGCCCCCCCAGTCACCCCACAGATCAGCCCTGATTGCGGGCCAGGCCTAAGGACCCTACCCATGCTTGAATTTCGTGCACCAAGCCTCTAGTTTGGCTATTAAAAAGGAATGAGCCCTAGCTGATTTGGGTCAGTGGATAGAGCATCGGTCTGTGGACTGAAGGGTCCCAGATTCAATTCTGGTCAAGGGCACATGCACAGGTTGTGAGCCTGGTCCCCAGTAGGGGGAGTGCAGGAGGCAGCTGATCAATGATTCTCTCTCATCACTGATGTTTCTATCTCTCTCTTCCTCTCTGAAGTCAATAAAAAACATATTAAAAAAGAAATGAGCTCTGGCCGGTGTGCTCAGGGGTCGGCCCACAAACCAAAGGGTTGCCAGTTCTAGGTTGCAGGTTCTGTCTCTGGCCCCAGGTCCAGGTGCGTGTGGGAGGCAACCAGTCAATGTGTCCCTCTCACATGGATGCTTCCCCCCCCCCTCCTTCCCTCCCTCTCTTCCACTCGCTCTAAAAATCAATGGAAAAATATCCTCTGTTGAGAATTAATAAAAACAAAAAGGAATGAAGTACTGATACATACTTCAATATGAGTGAACCTTGAAAACTATGGTAAGCCTGCTGGTGCCATTTTTGGGCTCAGCCTATCTGGTTTCCAGGTGTTCTAGTAAATTTATAATTCTTTAGCACTTTCAGCTTTGTGCCTACCTCCGTTGGTGACCCTAACATTTGGTGCCAAAACCCAGGAGGTTTCCAAGGGGAAGGGGAGCCATTGCTCCAGCTTCAGTCACCCCGAGCCTGTTACTTGGAGAGCGGTAGACAGCGGCAGCTCTACCTGGGCTTCCCTCCAAATCCTACCTACTCTGGTGACAAAGCGAACCCCAATTAGGCCTCTCTCCCTTATGGGCCCTCACGAACCAGCCAAGGAGGATGCCCGGATCGATTGATTGATCGGGAACCTCTCCTTCCCGTTGCTGACCCTGCACTCAACACCAGCTCCTTTCATTTTCTGCAAGTAACGATTAGATCACCCTTCAGGATTTCTGATTTGCCGTTTTCCGTCTCAAACAAAGGTCAGAAATCTTCTCCTGTCCAGCCTCGGTGCCGGGACCAGGTCCCACAGTCTGTTGTCGCAACGCCTGCCACACAGATCCAACTGTCTTCCTCTTACCTCCTTTCCTAATTTACACCATGGATAATTCTTTTTCCTCCCCCCCCCCCCCCGCCCCCCACCAACACTCCTCTGGGATCTTAACCTCAGCCTTTCCGCGGAGGTCCGGCCAAAGCGCCTTCTCTTCTATTGTGGTGCTGCCTGGCCACAGTATAAATTAGACAGTGATTCACCGTGGCCTGAGAATGGAACACTCGATGGTTCGATTTTAATATTCTTCAGGACTTAGTTCCTTTCACCGCAATGGGAAATGGTCAGAGATCCCCTACGTCCAGGTCCTTTTCATATTCCATAGTCGTCCTCTGTGTCACATCTGCTCTACTTATCAAATCCTACTTCTCCACTCAAGGCTCCCTTCCGCCCCCCATCCTAGGGAGGGATATGCTCTCTAAATTTTGCACCTCTATCACCCTAAGTTCCCTTGACTGTTCTTTTCAGCCTTGGCCTTACTCCCCCAAACACCCACCCCCAGCTCTAAAGTCTCCCTCTTCCTTTCCACCTCCAGGCCCCTAAAACCACGAGAAACCCCTGATTTTGTCTTCCCTCCCCTACATTCTTGCTAAAGAACAACTTTCTTTACAGCAAAACTGCAAATGTTGCCCTAACCGGTTTGGCTCAGTGGATAAAGCTTAGGCCTGCAGACCAAAAGGTCCCGGGTTCAATTCCGATCAAGAGCATGTACCTGGATTGCAGGCTCCTCCCCGGCCTGGGCCTTGGTCGGGGCTCGTGCAGGAGGCAACCAATCAATGTGTTTCTCTCACATCGATGTTTCTCTGTCTTTCCCTTTCTCTTCTACTCTTCCTAAAAACCAAGGGAAACATATCCTCAGGTGAGAATTAAAAGTAAACAAAACTGCAAATGCTCGCCGAAACCGGTTTGGCTCAGTGGATAGAGCGTCGGCCTGCGGACTGAAGGGTCCCGGCTTCGATTCCGGTCAAGGGCATGTACCTGGGTTGCGGGCACATCCCCAGTGGGGGATGTGCGGGAGGCGGCTGGTCGATGTTTCTCTCTCCTCAATGTTTCTAACTCTATATCTCTCTCCCTTCCTCTCTGTAAAAAATCAATAAAATATAAAAAAAAAACAAAAAAAAAACAAAACTGCAAATGCTTAATAGCCCTGCTACTATCAGAAGCAGAACTCAGTACAACCCCTTAGCATGTTAATCTCTAAGGCAGTGGTTCTCAACCTTCCTAATGCCGCGACCCTTTAATACAGTTCCTCATGTTGTGGTGACCCCAATTTCATTGTTTTAAATTGAACATAATTAAAGCATAGTGATTAATCACAAAAACAATAAATATGTAATTATATATGTGTTTTCCATGGTCTTAGGCGACCCCTGTGAAAGGGTCGTTCGAGAACCGCTGCTCTAAGGGAAGATGTTGCTGCTGTTTTAAATCCAGGAGGCCTGGAAACTGTAGCCCTAGAACAGGCTGTTCCCCGCCTCTCTTCCACCTTTCTCCAACCTCATATGCCTGTACATAATTTCCAGTCTTTGGCAACTTAAAAACTTTGGACCATTGCTGGGTTAAATGATAAACATCTATATATTTCAAAAAATTCTAAGTTCACCTGATTTTAGCTTTTGTCACAGAAAATCTATGAAGTAGATTTGGAACTGTTAATGTAATGTCTTGTGCTTTGTTGAAGGTGTGTTCTTTGAAATTTAGAGTGTTCATAAACGCCAATCTAAGAAATGCTGATTGTTTACTCTTTGGTTATCATTGGAAAATTAAGGTTCCTAAGAGTTAAGAATTCTAATTAAATTGGAAAAATTGTATGGTTTTAGTAACAGAAGGCATGAGGAATGGAGATGCATTTCGAAGGAAAAAAGAAAGAGAATTCTAAAGTGTGCTCAGTGGTTCAGTGTCGACCTGTGAACCAGGAGGTCATGGTTCAATTCCCGGTCAGGACGTATACTGGGTTGTGGGCTTGATCCCTGGTGTGGGGTGTACAAGAGGCAGCCGATCAATAATTCTGTCTTATCATTTATGTTTCTCTCTCTCTCTCTCTCTCGCTCTCCCTTGCTCTCCCTTCCTCTCTGAAATCAATAAAAATATATTTTTTAAAAAATAAAGAAAAAAGTTTGTGAAAGTTGTAAGCCAGGACAAGCAAAATAGGGAAACTGAGATAGTTAACAGCATTTTGCAACTAGAAAATCTAGTTGCTGAGTAGTCTGCAGCCATCTAGTAAATCCTATTTTCCCTAAACCAAGGACACTTAAAAGTAAATGATTTGCACTGTTCCTCCCCAGCCAGAGGGTAAATAGCTTAAATCAATCTATTCAATAAGACAGACAGCAGAAATCCAATTATCCCATTTGTTACCACACCCAAGGACAAATGAAGTTAAGAGAATTAACCTCATTTTGGAACAATTTGGTAAATTATACCTTCATAAGCAATATGGAAACTTTTATATTTTTCTCCCTACCTGATCCCTCCAGAATTTGGCAATTCTTACTAAGTATGTCATGTCTGAAAAAGATGTGCCTGGACTCTGGGTGCCACCAAAAGCATTCTCAAATGCAGTATGGATGTTAAACTCTAGTTCAGTTCATTACCTTCAAAGTCTTATTTTTCACTCATGAACTAAACTAAACTAAATCCTAAATTTTGTTATTGTTGTTGTTAATCCTCACTCAAAGATATTTTTTCATTGATTTTAGAGAGTTGGAGAGAGACATGGATGTGAGAGAGACACATTGATTGGTTGCCTCCCACACACGCCCTGACCTGGGGTCAGGGATTGAGATTCCAACTGAGGTGACTGTAATTGAACCTGGGACCTTTCAGTCCACGGGCTGGCTATGACCTGAGTTTTTTTCCTAGTTTTCTTAAGTATTTGACTACAACCCTCCAAACTGATGTCTCTTTCTTTCCACCAGACCATTTGTCATAATTCTTGTTGTTCTAACTTTTGTCCCAATAATACTGAAATTTATAAACAAATTTTTTTTCTACCAGGTTAAGCCCTACTTGAATTCAGGAAATACCAACCCTAGACACTATCACAACCTCCTTTGTGATAGGAGGTTGCTTCTTTGTCCCTCTGACAGAGAGCAAGGATTTTTGGCTTCCAGCAGGAAGCAGCTATAGAAGGGACCTGATGCCCCTTTTTCTCTGAAACAATTCAGTGCCAAAAATCCTTGAGGTGGAAAATGTTAAACAGACCTTCAGCTTACAGGAAAATAAATAAGAGGCTGGAGTGTTAGGCACATTCTCTACCTCTCCTCTGCACTCCCCTGAGGCTCTTGTCCTCCCGTTGATGTTCCTCTTATTCTCAGTACCTGTTTCACAAGACATGATTAACGGCTTCCAGTCTCCAGTAAACTGCCTCACCCACTCTTCAGTGGACTGCCTACACCGGGCCTCCTGCCCACCAGTCGTTCTGGCCTGCTGGTGCCATGTTGGTGCTCAGCCCATCTGATTTCTAGATGATCCAATGAATTCACAGCTCTTTACCAAAAAGAAAGAAAACTATGCTAAGTGAAAGAAGCCAGTCCCAAAAGACTATATTTTATAGGATTCCATTCATAGAAAAGTCTAGAATAGGTAAATCTAGAGACAAAGTAGATTAATGGTTTCTTAGGACTAGAGAAGGTGGAAAGATTAGGGGGTGATAGCTAATGTGTACTGAGTATATTTTCAAGGAGATAAAAATGGTTGAAAATTAATGGTGGTGATTGTACATTTCTGTGAATGTACTAAAAACTCTTCAGTTGTACACTTTCTGTGAGTGAATTGTATGGTATGTGAGTTTCATCTCAATAAAGCTATCTTTTTTAAAAAGTGCCATTGGTTATCAAGTATGTGAGTCTACACCTTGAAGGAGAAGCCTGTGTTGGAAATGAATACTTAGGAATCATTATGTGGGTAATAGTCTATACTGTGGGAATGGATAAGATCAGTTTAGAAGAACATGTATAATGAAGCTCACTAAATAAATGGACAGAGAAATGTAATAGAACCATGGAGTATGTGTCACAGAAATCAGTGGAATTAAATATTTAGAGCAGGTCATCACAACCTCAAATGCAATTGGAAAGCCCAAAATAAGAAAGAGAAGATCCGGTGGTAGTAGCAATTAATTTGGTGGTAGTAGCAATGGTGTCCACCAAAACAGTGAGCACAGAAACCAGATCACAGAAGAGGAGGTTTTTATCTCCATAGCTCCACTAAAACCACTCTTGTCAAGGTCTTAACCTTCATATTTCCAAATCCAGTGGTCAATTTTCAGTCATTCTCCTTTAAAAAAAAAATTTACATATATATATATATACACACACACACACACACACACATATATCCTATCTAATAATAGACAAACATGGTAATTGATCATACCTTCACTATGCCTCCCATTGGCTAATCAGCACATATGCAAATTAACCATCAACAACGATGGAGGCTAATTTGCATACTGCAGGAAGGGCAGGTCAGCGCCATCCCACCTGCCCTACCGCCATCCGGGCCTGCTATCTGTGACCCAGGGCGGTGGGCATCCCGTGTGCGACCCAACCCGGGGCGGCCGGGCGGGG
>NW_006282378.1:385425-389064 GCF_000327345.1 Myotis davidii
CGTCAGGCCTGGGCAAGGGGCCGATCCTGCGATTGGAGGGTGATGGGGGTCAACACCTGAGGGCTCCCAGTATGTGAGAGGGGGCAGGCTGGGCTGAGGGACACTCCCCCCCCCACACACACACCAAGTGCACGAATTTCGTGCACCGGGCCCCTAGTATATGTATAAAATTGATTTCAGAGAGAGGAAGGGAGAGGGGCAACAGAGAAGAAACATCAATGATGGGAATCATTGATTGGCCACTTCCTGCATGGATCAACTGAGGATCAACTGCAATCTGGGCATGTGCCCTAACCGGAATCGAACTGTGACTTTCTGGGTTATAGGTTGATGCTCAAACACTGAGACACACTGGCTGGGCAATTTTCAGTCATTTTCAACCTTAAACTCATTAAAACATTTTTTAAAGTTTATTTCATAAGACCTCTTGCTCTCTTCCTATTTCCTGGCTGCTCCTTTTAAATACATTTTGATGGATTTCGTTTTTCTCTGACCACTACTAGTTGGATTAGAGAGCTCAGTTTATAATTGTTTCTCTTTTTTTCCACATTAGCTAACTGAGCACTTACCATCCCATGGCTATCTATACCTTTTACACCTTAATAACTCCCCAAATAATACCACCAATTGTTCCTTCTCCTGGGAGCTTCTGATCTGTATTTCAATGGTTTACTCAGCAGTTTCATTTGTAATCTAATAGGCATCTCCAGCTTAATAGGTCTAAAATAGTAACTGGGTATTCCCCCAAAAAACCTGCTCCTGTGCCTTCACCCCCAGGAGTTCTATCTCAGAAAATGGCATTGCTATTTATCCTGTTGCTCCAGTCTGACATATTTTTTTTTATCTTGGACCCCAAATTCAATCTATTAGCAAATCACTTCTGCCACCTTCAAAGTATACCCAGAATCTAACCGCTTCCTACCACTTAAACTGCAACACTAGCTTTGTAGGCCTGCAATACCTTCCTAACTAGTCTTTTAGCTTCTATTTTGCCTTCCTGCAGGCAGTTCTTAAAGAATCAACCAAAGTAAATTTCTTCATTGATAAATCATATCATGTCACTTTTTTATGCAAAACCCTCCATGGTTTCCTAGCACTCTTAGGGTAAAATCCTTTCCTTCATTCTATAAGTCCATAATTCATCTGCCCCCCCCTCTTGTTTCTCTAAACTAATTTCCTACATGCTCTTTTGCTTTCTTACTGTTCTCTGAATACGCAGCACCTAGAACAGGACCTTACATGTAGTAGGAATTCAATAGTTGTTGGATAGAATAAGTGAATGGAATGGTAGGGCATTTGATAGTTACTTTGTGTTCTAGCACTCTTCTAGATGTTTGGGTTACAAAGATGACAAAGACCCTGCTCTCACAGAATTTTATTCTAATATATTTAGATAAAAAATATGTAATTATACGTTAAATGTTACAGGTAAAAAAATATTATGAAAGCCCTGGCCAGTGTGACTCAGTTGGTTGGACGTCATCCCATGCATGGAAAGGTTGCTGGTTTGATTCCTGGTCAGGGCACATGCCTGGGTTGTGGGCTCAATCCCTGGTGGTGGTTGTGCAGGGTACCATTTTCTTTTCTTAGTGTGTGCGTAAAAGGTATCATCTTAGTTGGAATGGTCAAGAACTGCCTCAGGCAGTATTTGAGGAGAGATCTGTGGAGATTAAGTGGAGAGCTCAAGTCCAGTAAAGATCTGTTGTAGGACTGTAACTTGGTGTAATCACTATGGAAAACAGTATGGAGATTCCTCAAAAAATTAGAAATAGAGCCACCATATGACCCAGCAATTCCACTTCTGGGTAATTTATCCAAAGAAAACAAAAAGACCAATTTGAAAAGATATATGCACCCCTGTGTTCACTGGAGCATTACTCATAATATGGAGGTAACCTAGGTGTTCATCAATAGATGAATGGATGAAGATGTGGTATACAAACAATGGAATATTACTCAGCAATAAAAAAGAATGAAATTTTGCCATTTGCTACAACATGAATGGACCTACAGGGTATTATGCTAAGTGAACTAAGTCAGAGAAAGACAAATACCATATTATTTCACTTATATGTGGAATCTGAAAAACAACAACAAATAAACACCACAAAACAGAAAAAGACTTATAGAGTACAAGTTGGTGATTGCCAAAGGGGTAGGAGGTGGAGGTGATGGAGGAAAAGCTTGGTTTTGGCCCAAAAATAAATGAAATGAAACCAGTGTTCTTACTAGTATACTGTAATTGTATATGTGGAAACCCAAAGGAATCCACAAATAAACTATTAGAATTAGAAAGTTTAGCAAGATTGCTGGATACAAGAACAACATATCAAAGTCATTTGCATTTCTAATATCTGAAGAAAACAATCTTAGATGAACATTTTAAAATATATATATTTTTAGTGATTTCAGAGAGGAAGGGAGAGGGAGAGAGAAAAACATCAATGCTGAGAGAGAATCATTGATTGGCTGCCTCCTGCACGCCCCCTACTGGGCATGGAGCCCGCAACTCAGGCTTGTGCCCTTGACTGAAATCCAACCTGGGACCCTTCAGTCTTCAGTGGGAGGCTCTATCCACTGAGCCAAACCGACTAGGGCTAGATGAATATTTTTAAAAAAGAAAACAAGTGCAAAAGCCCGGGGCTGGAACATGCTTCCGCTGGAGTGACACCAAAGGCCAAGGCTAGAGTAGAGCTAGGCAGCGTGGGAGAAGTCAGGGAAATAGGTGCCAGATCCTGGAAGCCTGTGCTACAGGCTACTGTGATCATTTTGATCCTTACTGTGTCATGAGCAGCTTGGAAGTTTTGACTTGACTTACAGCTTAAAAGGACACCCTGGCTGCCCTATGTTTAACGAGGACAATAATGGAAGTAGGCAAATCTGCTAGGTGCCTATTGCAACAGTCTAAGTGATGACTTATTGTGGAGGGTAGCGGTACGGGAGGTGAGGTCAGATTCTTGCACCCTGGCCTTTTGATCAAAAATCCTCCACCCGGGGAGGCGGGGGCAACCTTGTCAGGGGTCTCCTACATGCTTTCTCTTCGGAAGCAGAGTATGCACTCCTGGGCCCATTCTTGGGAACCCTCAATATCCCACCCCACGTCAGAGAAAGAGCTACAAGTCAAGGCTCCGAACCCCTTCTTTAAAAATGGATACACGGAGGCTCTCGGGGTGAAGTGGGCCTCGAAGATATAGAAGCCACTTATGGAAATAGTCCTCAAAGGAAATCGGGTTTTTGGAAAAAATCTGGCGAGAGAACTGCTTGTTCCCAGTATTCAGAAACAGAGCAGAAATGGAGGTCGCCCGGAAAGTTGCCCATCAGAAATACATTTTATTTCCACCCCGACTCAGGGAGGCCGCTAACTCAGATCTGCCTTGCGTGTCCCGAGAGGTATGCGCGACCCTCCAAGAACTGGAAAATAATCAACTTTGCCTCCTCGGCAATGCGCACGCGTGCCGCCGTGTTTTCCATTGGCCGTAAGCCCCGCCCCTCACGCGTCCTTCGAGGAGGTTGGGAAGCCGAGAGCTCGCGCGACCACTCTCCCCTCCGGCTCCTCCACGGCAGATCGTCGCAAACGGGGCCGGAAAGCGTGGCGGCGCAGGCGCAGGCGCAGAGAGCGGAGGCGGCGGTGGCGGCGGC
>NW_006282378.1:389226-389500 GCF_000327345.1 Myotis davidii
CTCGTTCCGGCTTGGCCTGCCACTCTGCCCTGTTAGGTTTCCCCTCAGGATCGGGGGGTTCGTTTCCCAGCCCAGGGCTCAGAGCTTCTCCCTCCCCGGAGCCAAGTCTCTGCAGGAAGGACTGGCTGCCCTTTCCTCCCGGCAGCCCCGGAACTGCCCTCCAGGGCCTGACCCACCACCCTCCAGGGACGTCTTGCCTCTTCGGGCGACGACCCACTAGTGGGCTCTCCCCCCGGAGATCGGGGGACGCGGCTCGCCCTGGCCTCCCAGTCCC
>NW_006282378.1:389513-393469 GCF_000327345.1 Myotis davidii
CCTCCGCTGCAGGCCTGATCCCCCCAGCTGCCCTTCTCTGCCAGCAATCTAGTGGCAGCCATTTTGTGCCCACTTGGGGGCGGCCATCTTTTGCTAGGGTATGATGGTCAATTTGCACCCGGGAGGCCGAGGTCCGAGGACCCGGGAGGCAGTTGTTGCCGGCTGGTTCCGTCCCCTTCGCCACAGAATTCCCGTCGCTGGCCTCCCCGCACCCCGGGTCCTCGGGACACCGGAGAACGGTCCTCCCCGGGTCCGGTTAGCTGGAAAGCGCCCGGTGGCTTGAATTTCTGACTCATGGCTGTGGCTGGAGTCTGTAAACAAACCGGCGCTGGAGCGATCACGTTCTCCCCGGGACCCACCCCTCCCCCTGCGCGCTGGCTTCTCCTCGGGCGGCGGGGGGTGGGTTAGTTCGGGGCGAAGAGACTCCGGTTTTCCTGCGAAGTGACTTGTGACATGTCCGTGGAGCGGGGAGGATCCTTGCCGGGCTCGTTTTGTTTCTGGAACTATGTTTGTAGGTTATTGACTGAGGAGCCCGCATTAGATCCATTAAATAGCTCGGAGGTGGTCTAAAAAAACATGTTAAAATATACTTATATATTTTTTTACTGTGTTTGGTGGAAGAGACCCCGTTGCCACTTAAACTTTCCTGTTTCTCAGTCCTTCCGTGAATCCACGAGACCCGTGTTCTCGGAGCCGAGCCTGGCCCTTCCTGCCGCGGGGGAGCAGGGAAGGTGAGTGGGCGCTGAGCGTCTGGATTTCCGGGTCCCGGGGTCGGGGGACTGTGTGCGACCGCGTTCCAGCTCTGGCTGCATTACTTTGATGAGCTTCGTGGGCCGTGGACATCTCCGCTCTGCCGTAAACTCTTGCTGTGTGTCTTCACAACTCCGTAAGCCTAGAAGGGAATGTGTCTGCCTCATTTGCATTGTGCTCTGCCTGTGTGCGGATCGTGTTTCCTGCACCGTTAAAAGCTGCGAATTAGTCTGGGGCCGTCCTTTCTTGCTCTTTAGAGGAGAATAGTTAGCTGCTTGGCACTCAGAGCCGAATGCTGCCTTCAGTTGGTGCCTGGGTTCGGTTCACCTCCGAATTCCAGCTCTCGAGGAGGTAGTTAGCTTTGGGTTAAAAAACAGAGCAGCAGCAGGCAGCAGCAGGAGCCAGGGTGGAAAGCCAGAACGTACTTGTCAGTGTAATTTTTGCAAGATTCTTGGGTTTCTAGAAGCAGAGAAGAGCCCTGTGGTGGGAGTTTATGGGATGTGACAGGAGCTGAGTGTCTTTGGGAGGGAGGTCTGGCTGACTCTTAATCTCTCTGATTTGCAGTAGAAAAGGTTGAGTGTGACACTGCTGAGTTTTATTTCGCATCCTGTTCTAATCAGAAAATGCTCATTATGAACTGGAGTAAGATTATTATTGGTGGAACCTAGGTGTATCAGTAAGATTTAAAGGGGAAAGTACAGCTTTAGAGCTGGAAGACGTGTGTTTAAATACTGTACTAAGATTTAGACCTTGGGCATGTTGTTTAAACTTCTCCCTTCGTTTTCACATCTCTAAAAATGGGATAAATACCACTTCCCACTGTTAGTAGTGTATGAAGGAACCTATATTCATCTCTGAATGATGGCTAGCACATGATAGACACATTTTTTTTTCTATTTTCTGTACACATCATTGATATGGCTTAGAATAAGTTATACATTAGTTTACATCTCTCTGCATTTTGCCTTTAAACATATTTTCCTGGTTATTTTTTTCAATTCATTCTTAATTGGTCAGCTTAGATGTTACTTTGTCTGTGCCCACCCAGGGTTGTCTATTGAACATGATTCAGGTTAGTTCAAGACCAGAGGACAGGGGAATATTAGATGTAGGTGTATGTATATCTCTAAATGCATTCTTAAACTGAATATCTGTAAGTTTTCTTTGTTCATTGCTTCCTTCCTCTTGGTGTGTCTATTAGTGTACCTGACCAGAGTTGACACAGGTATTGCACAGGCACCTCAAGATACTGGTGGTTCAGTTCCAGAACACTGCAGCAAGGCAGTATTGCAGTGAAGTGAATTGTACTCTTTTTGCTGGTGAAGGGTCTTGCATTCAATTTGTAAAAAACACAACATCTGTGAAGCACCATAAAGGGAAGCACAGAGCCTGTAATTCCTTCCTTTCCTGCTTCAGTGTGGTTCACCACCTCTGCTCTAGCCACCTCTTATGCCTTTTCCCTTTGCCATGGAGGGAGTATGTTGTTGTTTTCCCTAGTTGGGCTCTGCAGTGATCCTCATCAATAGATTTTCAAAGAACTAGACCGTGAAAAGGTCTCCTTTCTTTCTGAAGTGAATCTGGACTAGGGGGTTAGGAATACAGAGTTTTTTATTTCACCTCCCCAGTTGGACCGTCTTAATAATATGATAGCACAAATGAAAAGTTTTTAACCTTCTCTTGCTGGCTTTTCTTCCAGGCCTTTTTGGAGTAGGTTAGGCCACATGAAAATTAAGAAAGTGTTGGTTAGCCCTATCTGGTTTGGCTCAGTGGATAGAGCATCATCAGCCTGTGGACTGAAGGGTCCCGAGCTCCCCAGGTGGGCTCGATCCCCAGTAGGGGACAGGCAGGAAGCAGCCAAGATCAATGCTTCTTTCTCATCATTGATGTTTCTATCTGTCTCCCTCTTCCTTTCTGAAATCAATAAAAATGCATATTAAGAAAGTGTTGATTACATTGTGATGAAAGCAATTATATTCAAGCCAGGGATCAACTTAGAGTTGATCAACCTGCATTAACATCAAGCAGGATCTAAGTTCTCTCCATTGAAAGATAAAGACTTGGGATGGAGAGTGGTGAGATTACATTTTTATTATTTGTATTTTTAGAAGATTTTTAGGTCTATGTTGGGATAGAGTGGAAAAAGGAAATATGTTTGAAGAGGCATAATTTTGACTATTCCTCATTATTCTATGTGCTAGATAAGAATTTTCCATCCCCCCCACCCCCAAGGATTTCACATATTCTGAAGATATTTTATATTTCATGGTGTTGCATAATAATTGTTCCATTTTATTAGGAAGAATTTCCTAGCGTGGCTGAAGTGGGAGGCTAGGTATGCTTGTGACCTCAGTTCCCAACCTGACAGGGCATTTAAACACAGCACTCTATTAAATGTGTAAAATTCAGTCTCAGTGCTGTGATCCTTAGTGTTGACTAGGATCAACCCAGGACAGAAGCCTGTCTTCAGAGAGCTGGAAAAAAGCAGCCTTTTTGTTGCCAGTTTAAAACAGTACTGGCATTTCAAAAGCAAATGGGACACCGCGAGTGGAAGACGTTCCATAGAAGTGTGCCCTGTTGTGGGAGCCTGAGATGATCAGTTTCACACTCTGTGGTCCTGTATTCCATCAGTGAGTTGAGGCTTTTAAAATCATGAAGTGACTAGTTAAACTTTGTTTTTAGTGAGTATTATTTATTTCTGGATATTATCTACTGTGAGAAAGTTACTAAAACATGTCTAGGAAATGTCCAGATTATAAAAGACAGTTAGCCAAACAGAACTTTTTATTGCATAACATTAGTGTTAAGAGTTAGTTTTTAAGATTGAATTAGCTTTATTTTTAAGCAGATTATCAGTGAGGCAAGATAATCTGTTATTTACTCTTACCCATTGGGAACCCAGGCAATTGAAACAATTGAATCAGCAACAGGCATGGAGGTAGTGACTATGCATATCTTAATTTCTGAGACAAATGTCAAGTCATATGGAAAACTTTATCTTTGGTTTTTGTGAATATGCACAAGAATCTTTACCCTGGCCCTACCTTCCCCGTGGTGGGCTCAGTGGTTAGAGCATTGGTCTGCCCACCAAACGTTTGTGGGTTCAATTCCAGGTTAAGGGCATGTACTGAGTTGCAGATTGGATCCCAGCCCCAGCCAGGGCTTGTGCAGGAGGCAACCAATCCATGTATCTCTCTACATCAATGTTC
>NW_006282378.1:393482-440536 GCF_000327345.1 Myotis davidii
CCCTCTCTTTCTTCCCCTCCTCCCTCCCTCCTTCCACTCTCTAAAAATGAATGGGAATAAATATAACCTCGGGTAAGGATTAACAACAACAAAAAAGAATCTTCATTACTATTAAAGTTGGTCAGAAAAAGGGACTAGCTGTTTTTATTTACTTATTCAACTATTCTTGTCTTGGAGTGAGAAGAAAGTCCTTGAGCAGTTTTTGAAAATTAGTGTGTGATGAATTTTATGAATTGGTCACTTATTTGTAGCATTTTTTTTTTATATCTCTACCCCTACAGAACACAGTTTCTGAGCCAGAAGCCCAATTTATCGAGCACTACCTTGACCCCAGGAATGTGTATGGTAGAGATAAATTAATGAATTTAGTCTGTCTCAAGTTTGCATGTAGGGCGTGGGCCATGATTAATATGACAGAGATGGCATCTTTTAGTGAAATGTGGTATGTCTAATGGATTGGGTTATTGCAAAAATTTTCATCATTATATTTGAGAGGTTAGGTGTTTGCTCTTACCCTGTGAGGATACTGTTTAAGGAAGTCTGGCCAAGTTCTAATGTGAAGTTATCTCAAAGTCCTTTTTTTGTTCTTGGTTTTCCTTAGCCATCTGGAAAGCTACTATGATTTACCTCTAGTGGTAGCCAAGAGGACATAGTTCTCTAGTGTCCTTTAAGCAGTGCCTTTATCAGGTATATTTTCACCTTATTTAACTCTGCCCCCTGAGTGCAGGTAGGAGGGCACTTCTTGATGTTTTTAGCCTTTTCTTTGTTTCATTATAAATTGTTCCTTTGGCATATCACCACTCTCTCTAGCGTCCTCTCCAGCGATTTGAGGGGGGGAAAAATATTTGTTACTCATCACCTGAGGATATTTTTCCATTGATATTTTAGAGAGTGGAAGGGAGAGGGAGAGACAGAGAGCAAGAAACAGAGAGAGACACATCAATTGATTGTTTCCTGCATGTGCCCGGCCAGGGCTGGAAATTAAATTGAGCCTGCAACCGAGGTATGTGCCCTTGAATAAAACCCGGGACCCTTCAGTCCACGGCTGATACTCTATCCATGGAACAAAACTGGCTAGGGCTCAAGAAGATTTGAAATGTGAATGGCAAAAACTGGTAATACTGGATTTTAATGTGAAAGTAAATCATTTTATAGTGGAAACACAATGGAATTTCCTTAGTTAATGGATTTTCCTTAGAATCATTTAAATTGAGATAAATGGGATTAACCGTTATAAAAAGTTCCTTAGCTCTACAGCTGGTGATAGCACTAATGGGTTAGAATGAATTCTTAACATACTGAAATACTATTATTGGAACCAAGGCCAATAAACTAAACACTGGAGGCATTTGGTATTACCAACAAGAAGAGAAGGCAACAGAACCTAGACAGAACTTGGCTGGAGATGCTGGCTACTGAACCTGGCTGAAGAACCTAGACAGAACCTGGTGAACCCGGCCACAAAACCTAGACAGAGAACCTACACACAGAACCTAGAGACAGAACATGGCAAAAGATCCTAGAGACAGAACCTGGCTACAGAACCTGGATAGAACCTGGCAAGAGAACCTGACTAGAACCTGGTGACTGAACCTGGCTGGAGAACCTAGCGAGGGAACATGGACACAGAATCTGGCTGGAGATCCTGACCAGAACTTGGCTAGAGATCCTAGCTAAGCTGCTGATCAACTGAACGCTGTCTCCTTGTCATCCCTCCTTCGCCGACTCCATCTACACCTTTGGGGACCCCTGGACCTGCTGGGGTTGGACCCCAGCAATCCCTCTCCCCTCCTCTCTGTAAAAAACCAATAAAATATATTTTTAAAAAATAAAAAAAAGAAGAAGAGAAGGCATCCATCCAAAGGGGGAACAAATTTCCTTGTTCATAGGATAGTTGATGCAGGACTTCCTTATCTTCCTCCTCCTCATCTGTGGTGGTTGCTTTGAAGTTCTCATCTTGGCTCTCCTCTCAACTTTTAAGAAAAGGAGGCTTATATTGTAGGTTCTTGGGTATATTGCTTTACCCTAGTTCATAGGACATGAATATGCGCAAAAGAAGATGTTAACAGAGGCCTCTGAATTCTTTAAAAGGCCTGTGAGAGCAGTTAAGCAGATAAGGACTTGGGACTGTCTCCAAAGTTCCATGTAATGTTTGTAGGATCATTGCTGAGTGCCAGGCAATCCCAGGTTCTCTAGGAAATGCAATCTGGAACCAAGGTTGAGAGGCTAGGAATAAATAGTGTAAATGCTGTGAAGTACAGGCTACAAACATTGTTTTTAATCTAAACTAACTTCTGCAGGGTAATGACATCTCTTTTTACAAAAAAGAAATAAACTACAATAAAAACATATTAAGGCCCTAGCTGGTTTTGCTCAGTGGGTAGAGCATTGGCCTGCAAAGCAGAGGGTCCCAGGTTTGATTCCGGTTAAGGGCACGTGCCCGGATTGTGGGCTTGATCCCCAGTAGGGGGCATGCAGGTGGCAGCCGATCAGTGATTCTCATCATTGATGTTAATATCTCTCCTTTTCCCTTCCTCTCTGAAATCATTAAAAATATATTAAAAAAATGTATACATATATATGTATATATATTTTTAAAACCCTCTAAAGTAGATGGTAGAAGTAGAATTCAAAACCAGGGGCCCCCTTGTATTTCATGGGAGACCTTGGAGATATACTTCCCGACTAAAGAAATGCCACATGTGGGTGTTGGGTCAGCCTGTTCCAACCAGTCTCAATGTGCTTTCTTTACTTCTCTAGCTGTAGGACTTCCATTTAGCCAGATTTCAGGTGGTTCGTATTGATGGTTGTCCTGTAATTTTGATGTGGTTTGTGGGAGGTGATGAGTACCAGTGTTTAACTATGCTGCCATCTTGGTTCTCTGGCTAAGGAAATCTTTTTATATTTATATATTTTATTGATTTCAGAGAAGAAGGGCGAGAGAGAGGGAGAGGGAGAGGGAGAGGGAGAGAGAGAGAGAGAGAGAAACAGAGAAATATCCATGATGAGAGAGAATCATGGATCGGCTGTGTCCTGCACGCCCCCTACTGGGGATCGAGCTTACAACCTGGGCATGTGCCCTTGACTGGAATTGAATCCAGGACCCTTCAGTCCCCAGGCTGACACTCTGTCCACTGAGCCAAACCGGCTAGGGCTAAGGAAATCATCTTAATGGACTTAACTAAACTGAAGAGATAGCTGAATCCTTTTATGACTCTCAAGGAGAAAAACCAGTATTCTTACTCAGTAACTGAGGTAATTCCATAGGAAAGTTGTTTGACTCTTACAGCCTTTTCTTAGTTTACATGTTTCTGTACTTCTCTGTAGCATTTGAAGCATGGACCATCCCCATCTTCTTGAAACCTTTTTATCTCTCTTTTTTTAAAAATATATTTTATTGATTTTTTACAGAGAGGAAGGGAGAGAGATAGAGAGTTAGAAACATCAATGAGAGAGAAACATCGATCAGCTGCCTCCTGCACATCTCCCACTGGGGATGTGCCCGCAACCCAGGCACATGCCCTTGACCGGAATCGAACCTGGGACCTTTCAGTCCGCAGGCCGACGCTCTATCCACTGAGCCAAACCGGTTTCGGCCTTTTTATCTCTTGACATCCACAGCATTTAACACTCTAGTCATTCTTTCTACTTCCCTGCTCCTTTCTGTCTCCCTTTCCTTTCTTTTTCCTAGAGGTAGGTATTCCCCCAAGATTCTTTCCTTGGACTTTATTCTCAGAGCTTTCTTGGGTACTTAATTTGTTATTTTTATTTATTCCTCTTATTTTTTATTTATTTTTGTTTATCCTCACCCATTTTTTCCATTGATTTTTAGAGAGTGGAAAGGAAGGAGGAGGGATTGAGGGAGGGAGAGAGAGAGAGTTATCAATGTGAGGGATGTAAGGGAGGCATGTCAATTTTTTGCCTCCTGCAGGTGCCCTGGCCAAACAAACGGGTCGGGTATCCAACCTGCAACCCAGGTACTTGCCCTTGACCTGGAATTGAACCCAAGACACTTCCATGTGTGGGCAGATGCTCTAATCACTGAGCAAAACAGGCCAGGGCTATTTGCTTAGTTTTTTCTTCATTGATTAAGTTATTACATATGTGTCCTTATTCCCACATTACCCCCTATCTCCCAATGGTGTTTTTCTTAAAGAAGATCTGAGTGAAATTAATATTTATGTATTTTTCTCTGACTGGCTTATTTCGCTTAGCATAATGCTCTCCAGCTCCATCCATGCTGTTGCAAATGGTAAGAATTCCTTCTTTTTTTACTGCAGCATAGTATTCCATTGTGTAGATGTACCACAGTTTTTTAATCCACTCATCTGCTGATGGGCACTTAGGCTGTTTCCAGATCTTAGCTATGGTAAATTTTGTGTATTTGCTTATTTTTAAAGTGAGGTATAATTTGAAGTTAATTTGATTTTGAAGCTTCTCGGTACAAATAATTTCCAAGTTTGTATCTCTGGCCCCAATTTATTTATCAAGGTTCAGACCTATATTGGTTTTCCTCTACATTGCTGACATGTCAGCTTAGATTTTAAATATAATTAAAATAAAATTCAGATCTTTCTCCACATGCAATCTTCTCATTTATGGCACTTGATTTCCTCTAGGAACTTAGGCTCAAACTTGTCTTTTTGATTTTTTGAGCTTTATAGCAGCTTATTGAGTCAAATACTATTAATTCTGTCTCTATAATGTTTCCCACATTGATCTCCTCCTTTTAATTTCCTCTGCCATCAACATAAGACAGGTTCTCATTGCTTCTTACCTTGGCAACAGTAATACTAGCTTTTAAACTTGTTTCTCCTTCCTTTTCTATTTCAGTCCATCTTACTATCATTGACAAAATAATATTTCTGATGCCTAATACACATACACCCTCCACACTTTAAAAAATTATTTTTTTTTTTATTGATCTTGGAGGTAAGGAGGGAGAGAGAGAAGCATTAAGTGAGAGAGAAATCTTGATTGGTTGACTCCCACACTCATCCGGATCAGGGGTCAAACCTGCAACCTGGGTATGTGCCCTGACTGGGAATCGAACCCACCATCCCTTGATGACACTCCAACCACATCGGCTAGAGCACCTTCTATACTTAACAAGTCTACCCCTATCTAGCCAAACCAGACTATACATGTATTTTCTTGAATATACCAGGTTTCTTCATTTCCTATGCCTATTCTAATGCTGGTGGAATGTATTTCTCAACTCTACCCATTAAAATCCTATCCTTCCTGCCCTGGTTGGGTGTCCACCTGTGCACTGAAAGGTTGTCCATTGTATTCCAGGACAAGGCACATGCCCAGCTGTGGGTCAGTTCCCGGAGGGGAAGAAGGGTTGTGAAGGAGGTGACTGATTGATGTCTCTCTATCTCTCTAACCACTGATGCCATGGGCTGGATAAATTAGGGTCTATTAGGTTGGAGAAAAGAAGCAGGAATAAAGAGAGCCAGTATTTGTCCAGCATTTACCATGTTCCACTCCTTCCCTCCCTCCCTCCCTCCCTCTCTCCCTCTCTCCCCCTCGCTCCCTCTCTCCCCCCTCTTCTTTCTCTGAAAATCAATGAAAAAATCTTAGGAAATAAAATCAAATCCTACCCTTCCTTCAAAGCCCAGCTTAAAAGCTAATTTCTCCATGGAAGCTTTTCCTTTCTCCCAGAAATTAAATATAATCCTTTCCTCTGATCAACTGCAACTGCATTATATGTACAGGGTGTCCCCAAAAAATGTATAGGCACTTTAACAGCTGATAGCTCAGTTTTGAAAATGAAATACATTTAAATAAACACTGCCTTTATAATTATTCAAAGTATGTATATACACTTTTTGGAACTATATTTTAAATTTATTTTTAATGATAACATGTATCTCTTATAGTTGGTTGTATGCTCATTTTTCTAATTGACTATTGGCTACAAAAGGGTGGTGACTGCCTTGTTCATATCTGTAGCTCCTATATTGACTTGTACATAGTTGTATTACTAGCATGTCTGTGTACAGATGGGCCACTGGGTGGTGCCAGATGCCTATAATTTGGATAAACAAGGGAGGCTGGATGTACAGTTGGGTTGCCCTGTGTTGTCATATCTTTTGCACAGTAGGAATAGAGATTAATTTCCCTGATCCAGAAACATTCATAGTTTCTTTCTGCTCCTCTCTCCAGTTTACCAGAGGAGGCAGTGTAGTATATTCAGCTCCTCCAAAGACTAAATAGAAAGTGGCCCAGAACTAAAGGCCCACCTTCCCATAAACATGTATATTGTATGAGTTTCATCTTCCTGGGAGTCATCCCTTTGAGTTTCAGTGCCTGGGGTTCTCTGTCTGATTAATAAACACTATATTATTTCTGTGACTGGGTGCCCAGGATAAATCAGGTTCCATAAATGAAAAGCTAGCAAGTGGCTGGCAGGAGGAGTCAGGAAAGTTGGCTCATAGAAGTGTCTGTTTCTAAGTAGAAAAATAGTAAGGTAAGGAGGATGAATTAAAAATGAGCCGTATCATGCCCTAGTCAGTTTGGATCAGTGGATAAAGCATTGGCCTGCAAACTGAAAGGTCCCAGGTTCGATTCCAGTCAAGGGCACATGCCCGGGTTGTGGGATCGATCCCCAGTGGGGGACTTGCAGGAGGCAGCCGATCCATGATTCTCTCTCATCATGGATGTTTCTACCTCTCTCTCCCTCTTCCTTCCTCTCTGAAATCAGTAAAAATATATTTTTTAAAATGAGCCATTTCAGCTCGAAAACAAAAATTTGGGATGGGGAAGCAGGACTGGTTGATTCCAGATGGACTGTGTGACTTAAGACTGAAAAGCAAATTTGTACTTTGGATGGAGATCAGCCCTGAACAGCTGTTCAATTATGAGTGGTATGGGACATCTGTCCTCTCAAGAGGAACCAAAAAAGACTGTGTGGCTCTCAGATATCTGTCTTTCTAATAATTGAAGCATTTTTGAAGATTATCTTTCAGTTTCAGAGGAAATTCTAAAACTTTGTCTCATGTAAATATGGGTGTGTGTATAGGAGAGTTGGGCCACCTGAGCTGCAAAATGAAGGCATGCACAGCAAGACTGCTGGACTGGCCTGGGAGAGTGCTGGGATTATGTAACTCATGGGAACTCACTGAGAGCTGAGCTTAGTGAAGAGATCAAGGACTAATATTTAGATGGTGAAGTTTCCATTGGATATGAGGTAAGGTAGAGTTAATCATTTTTCAGAGATTCTAGACTCCAAGTTAAGATGAATTTGAGAGAAATTTAAAAAAAATGAAAAGCATAACTATACATATTAATCGTACAGCCACTAGAATTACTTTGAAATGCTGTGCTATTCTTAGCTGCAAACAACAATAAATAGGGGTGGAGACTATTTATGAGTTTAGGATTCATCTTGCCTCAGATGTGGTTGCACTTTCATTTTCCAACAAGAAGACCTGACGTTTTGCTCTCGGTTCTGTAGCATATGGACCACTTGAGCACTTCTGTGAACAATCACAGCCTTGCCCAGATGGAGTGGCTCAGTTAGTTGAGCATTGTCCTGTGCACTGAAAGGTTGACGGTTCGATTCCTGGTCAGGACACATACCTGGGTTGTGGGTTTGATCCCCAGGGGAGCATATGGAAGGTAACTAATAAGTGTTTCTCACATCGATGTTTCTCTTTCCCCCTCTCTCCCTTCCTCTCTCTAAGCATGTCCTCGGGTGAGGATTAAAAACAATAATAATCACTGCCTTGAAAATTTAGTCTCTTTTGTTGTTGGATTTAAGACTTGGCATGATTTATCTCCCTCCACTTTTTTCCAATCAGATTTATTGAGGTATGATTTACATGGAGTAAAATTTACCCTCTTTTTCAGTGACCTATTATGGATTCTGACAAATACATAGTTACTCAATATTACCATGCTTAAAGCATAGAACATTTTCATCATTCCAAAAAGTTTTCTCCTGCTTGTAGTCATTCCCTTCCCTACGGTACCCCTTCCTCCAACCCGGACAACCACTGATCTGCATTCTGTCCCTATAGTACATCTTTCCAGATTGTGCTATAAATGGAATCATATTAGGTAGCTGTTTGAATCTTGCTTTTTTTTCACTTAGCATAGCATATTTGAGATCCACCGTGTTGCTGTGTGTATCAGTAGTTCATTTCCTTTTATTCCATTGTGTGGATGGACCACAATTTGTTTATCCATGGCCTAGCTGAAGGACATTTGATTGTTTCCAGTGTTTGATGACTCTGAGTAAAGCCACCAAAACGTTTACCTACAGGCTTTTGGGTGGACATGTATTTTCATTTCTCTTGAATACATGCCTGAGTGGGATTCCTGGGTTGTGTGGTAAGTGTATGTTTAACTGTAGAAGAAACTGCCAAACTGTTTTCCAAAGTGACTACCATTTTGCATCAGTGTATGAGTTCTAATTGCTCTACTCCTTGTTAGCATTTGATAAAGCTTGCATTATTATTTCTAATATGTTAACATTCTAATAGGTATGTGGAGGATTCTCAGTGGTTTTAATTTGTATTTCTCTAATAACTAGTAATATTGAGGATCTCTTCTAGTGATTCTTATTTAGTTGTGAAAGATTATAAATATATTCTGCTTGCTACCCTTAATATGTATCTTCAGATATTTTCTTTTAGTCTGTAGCTTGTCTTTTCATCTTCTTTTTCTAAAAATATATTTTATTGACTTTTTACAGAGAGGAAGGGAGAGAGAGAGAGAGAGTTAGAAACATCGATGAGAGAGAAACATCGATCAGCTGCCTCCTGCACACACCCTACTGGGGATGTGCCCACAACCAAGGTACATGTCCTTGACCGGAATCGAACCTTGGACCCTTCAGTCTGCAGGCTGACGCTCTAGCCACTGAGCCAAACCGTCTAGGGCCGTGGTCGGCAAACTGTGGCTCATGGGCCACATTCGGCTTTTTGGCCCCTTGAGTGTGGCTCTTCCTAAGCCTTAGGAGTACCCTAATTAAGTTAATAACAATATACTACCTATATAGTTTAAGTTTAAAAAATTTGGCTCTCAAAAGAAATTTCCATCTTTGTACTGTTGATATTTGGCTCTGTTGAGTAATGAGTTTGCCGACCACTGGGCTAGGGCATCATCTTCGTAACAGTGTCTCTTAAAGAGTAGATTTTTATTTTTGGTATGTTCAGTTAATTTCTTTTTTTTTTTAAGAAAAGGAAGCAGCCTCAGTGGTTTTAAACAAGGAGACACTTGGTACCTCTTCCTCAAAATACTCTTACGTACTGTATTAACTCTCATTCTTCCTAGTTTACACTTAATATTGTGTCATCTATTTGGTTAAAAATTTAAGACCTTTTTCTTATTATGTCAAGAAAAATCTAGGTCACTGGAATAAATTAAAATGACACCTGAGCCTGTTTTTCTCCATCCCCCAATAGTTTACTCTTTAACCTTCAGTTTGGCAGGGGTTATGGTTATTTTTAGAGTACAGGCAGTAGAGCTAATCAAATTAAGCTTCCCTGGCTACCTGGGGCAATGAGCTCATCAGCTCTTCCAAGCTCAGATTGGTTTATTCTGGACTAGATTTTACATGGAAATCTGTCAAAGTAAAACTGGATTTGTTGGCAGTATAGTGCATTAAAGAATGAAGAAGGGCCCTGGCCGGTGTGGCTCAGTGTAGAGCGTTGGCCTACACACCAGAGTCTCGGATTCAGTTCCCAGCCCAGGTCAGGGTGCGTGTAGGAGGCAACCAGTCAGTGTTTCTCACATCGATGTTTCTCTCCCTTCCCACTGTCCTTTTCCCCCTCCCCTCTCCTCCCCTCCCCTCCCCTCCTCTTCCTCCCTCCTTCCCCTTGCTAAATTCTATGGCCCCTAAAATGTGACCTTTAGAAGCTATGTGCCTATGTCAACTTAGTGATGAGAGTTAACATAAGCATTCACAGGGTTTTCTTTGTTTCTGATTTAGCACTAAATTCTGTTAACTTTTTTCCTCAGAGTTTCTTCTTGTAAGAACCTTAAACCGATTTCCCCAAAAGATGAGGTCTGTAACCTCTGGGTATGGGTTGAACCTCATGGCTCTCCTTTACCCGCGTCTCAGAGCTAAGCCGGCACTGGGCTTTGGTTCCTCCAGGTCATGGAGGCTGGGAAAGCCTCTAGAGCAGCGGTTCTCAACCTGTGGGTCGCGACCCCTTTGGCAGTGAAACGACCCTTTCACAGGGGTCGCCTAAGACCATCCTGCATATCAGATATTTACATGACGATTCATAACAGTAGCAACATTACAGTGATGAAGTAGCAACGAAAATAATTTTATGGTTGGGTCACAACATGAGGAACTGTATTAAAGGGCCAGAGGTTGAGAACCACTGCCCTAGAGCCATTATAAGTCTAAAGATCAGGCAGGCTGGGCTTCTGTAGAGGTGGATGAGATTCAGTTTTGAGGAAGGTTCTCGAACTGCTTTAGTCTTTTCTGGGAGTAATAGTGTGGTGGGAAGTGTAGCACGGTTGACAACTTTGATTCTAGAGGTGAGAAAATACCAGATCTGTTCTCAGTTGGCCATAAGGTATACTTATGATCTTAGTTTTTAATCTTCACAGAGTAGTGCAGTTATTTTCCTCACTTTGTAGGACTTTTACAATTAATGTAATTAATTAAAACCCTAGGTGGGGAAGATATTCTATAATATCACTGAGATATTAAAGAATATAAACAGGGACTGCTATGAGGGAAAAACAAGTGTTGTGTGAAGAATGCTGTACAAAAATATGTCATCGAAGTAGGAGGAGGAAAACAGCCTGCTCTGCAAACAGCTCTCCACTGTTTTTCCTTTGTGGCTTCACAAATCTGTGTTTTATTGGCTCTTTCATCCTCACTCTTCCAGGTGTTCTCCCCTCAAATTCAGCTTCAGTCCTGCTCTTGCATTATTTTCACTTCCCCGCTCTGGCCTACTATGAGCAAGCTTTGGGCAGCTGTCTCTTGGCAGAGGACACTTTTGCAGTAACTTGGATTTCTATAGAGGATAATAGGGGATAAGGTTAAGGATGGGGCTGCCTCTGGGATCATTGTTATGGGAATGAAAAGGCTGTTGAAAGATTAGAGGCCAGTGTGCTTGGGTACAGGACTGGAGTCATAATCATACTTTGTCTTTTATTACCATCGCCTTTTGTCAAGGCGCACTGAAAGGGCTTAACAAAATTCTGGGCTGAATAATACTTTTCTTTACTCTTTGGAATTTGCTCGAGGTGGGAGTGAGACCCTGAAAAAATAATGTGTTACAGTGGTATAAAAGGAAAAAAGCTAGGCACCCTGATTCCTAGTTATATTTTGCTAAAAAGACAAATCTGTTGAAAGTTGGTGGGATTTTGAAATGATGCTTGTTTTGAAATGGACTGAGATGGTTTAATACAAGTGTTGCCCTTTTCTTCCCCAGCTTTGTATTTGGTGACTATCATTAGTTGTAAGAGGAGGGAAAACCCTTTTACATTCTTTCTTAGAGGTGGGGGGAGGGAGGGCCTCCGAGTTCTAACTCATCTCTGCTTCTTACAGTAATTAATACTGTATTTGCACCTATAAGTGTGAAGGGAGACATCTGAGTGAACATAATGCCCAAGCTCTTACCCTACCTCATGAGCTTGATTTCTTTTATCTCTTTGTAAAAACCAAACAAAAACATTTTCATTGATTTTTAGAGAGAGAGGAAGGGAGAGGGAGAGAGAGAAACATCATTGATCAGCTGCCTCCTCCCCCGCCTCCCCTTGGGATTCGAGCCTGCACCCTGGGCATGTGCCCTGACTAGGAATTAAATCAGTGACCCCTTGGTGCATGGGTTAACACTCAACCATTGACCCACACCAGCCAGGCGCTTTCATCTCTTGGTTAGTGTCCAAAATTATATAAAGAGTCTGACCCACCTCTTCATGTTGTGAAGACAGTGTAGTATAGAGTTTGTAGATACATAAGTCTAACATTTATAACAAGATTTTTGCCTAGAGGGCAATGCTGAAGCTAGCTCTTTGTATTGAGTTAAGGCTCTCTGCTTATAATATACTGTTACAGAAAAACCGGAGAAGAACCAAGCAACGCTTAGAGAGATGGAGTTACATTTATTGTTATTACGCGTGGGCCCAGAGGAAAATGTCTCTAGAATTCTGGGTCCAATCACACAGGAAGTTTCCTGTATTTATACCTTTTTACCCTCTTTGTCTCCCAAATAAGGGGTTTTCCGGTCCCCTATTCTGGTCAAGGGAACATTGCAGGCTCGATCCCCCAACCCTGGTTGGGGCTAAGCGGCCCTTTGCAAGTTCTTAAAGGGCCCTATGTGCTGGCGCTTTGAGACCTCGACCAAAGGCTTGGCCTGATGCCAGCACTGATAACTTCGTCTGGGGAAGGTTTAATGGCCTCTCTGAAATAGGAGTAGTCTTATTTTCCTTATTATTTAAGCCAGCAAGCATTTACAGAAGCCAGAAATAGCAGGGTTAAAATTTCAAAAATCAGTTTTTATATAAGATGAATGCTTCAATACTAGAGACCTGATGCATGAAATTTGTGCAAAAGTAGGCCTTCCTTCCCCTGGCTGCTGGGACTGGCCACTGGACCCGGGCTTTCCTCGCAGAGGGAGACCCTGCCCACCCACCGCAGCCTGCCAGTTGGTGGCCTGGGCCTCCCTCTGTGGGGCGATCATGGGGCGATGGCCGGGCTGGACCAATCTCATCGCACCTGCCTTGGCTGGCCTGGCACCAGTGGGTGTCAGAGTGTGGTCCTGGATGGTCCAGATGGTCGTTACGCTGTTCAGCTGTTCAGTCGGTTTGCATATTATGCTTTTATTATATAGGATATCACTTGATATATCCCTACAGTTTCAAGTTTATTTCAGTTCCCTCTTTCCCATCTGAAAAATACACTGCCAGTCACTCAGTAAGGTCAAGAGATTGCAGTTGACTTCTCAAAGATATGTCTCTTTATGAATTTAGGCATAGGGGGAAAATCTGGTGTGATTTCAGTAGCTGAGAAGCCCTATTGAGCACACACCAAAAAAAACCCCATTTTTATAAAAATGACAAAGGTGCCCATTGTTAAATCTCCTTGTTCCTTTTATCGTCTTTACAAGATTGTTTTCTAATTGTTATTTTTCCCCCTTCCAAATCCAGGCTGGCTACAATAAACATCAATCAAGATGTCCAGAAAAGGGAGCAGCACAGATGGCAAAACAGACTTAGCTAATGGTAAGGAGCCAAATTGAAGGTGAAGCTATTTTTGTTGTATCACCTGAGGTTCTCCTCCCCCGAAGAGAGTGGAGACATGGATTTTAGTGGAGGGAAGGAAATCTTTCCTAGGAGTGAACCCTTCTTAAGTTGTTTTGAGTACAGAAAACTACAGGGTTGAAATGCCTTGGACTGTCTGACACTTTTGCTCTTTCAACTTTTATCTGATTGTTTTCAAAAGATCAATTATAATAGAGTTGTGCCTCTAAGAGGTCAGATGGTTTGGAATTCTGAAAGTTTGTAAGGGTGGATAAAACCTAGGAAATGCTCTTTTTTTTTATAATATATTTTATTGATATTTTACAGAGAGGAAGGGAGAGAGATAGAGAGTCAGAAACATCGATGAGAGAGAAACATCGATCAGCTGCCTCCCGCACATCTCCTACTGGGGATGTGCCCGCAACCCAGGTACATGCCCTTGACCGGAATCGAACCTGGGACCTTTCAGTCCACAGGCCGACGCTCTATCCACTGAGCCAAACTGGTTTCGGCAGGAAATGCTCTTAATAAAGGAGAAAAAGAACATCTAGGTGGTGGTGGGAATAAGAGAGTTGTTGGGAAGGTGAGGTTGTGCAGTTAGAATGAGAAGTCTCTTTTCATGGTAGATCATAGTTTAATAAAGATACTAGATAAGAGATGAAGATATAACCTAAACCGACTGGAATTGGGGTTTTCTTCCTGCTTTCTTTCCATTCATCCATCCATCCTTCCTTTCTTTTGCCAGTGCAGCCAAGTGGCTCTAGTGCAGGTTTGAAGACAGGATGTGAATATTCTGATAGAGTTAGCTAACTGCCTGGGTTATTCAACCAATGCTTTAACCTTGAGCCAACTTCTAAACTAGGGAAACGTCCATCAAATGGATATAGTAGTTGGGCACCACAGTGTCCAGCATTCCTCAGCACCTTGCAGGTCAGGATTATAGGCTAGAATCTATTTGATGTGATTGGCAGAGTAATGAAATCGATGAGGGGAAAGTGAGATTTTTCAACATGTTGTTTTATTGCCCCTTTTTTCTTTTCTTACCACTGTGGTTCATATTATTCATTGGGCTTAGTTGCAAGACACATCAATCTAGAAGGGTTTGAGGTATACAATTGATTTGGAGTTTTGCCATTAGCTAGATCAGGGATTGACAAACTACGCCCTACAGGCCAAGTCTAGCCTGCCACTGTTTTTATAAAGTTTATTGGAACACAGTCATGCCCCATCCATTTACATAGTATTTATGATTGCTTTTGTGCTACAGCAGTGGAGTAGTGGTGACAGATATCCATATGGCCTATGAAGCCTTACATTTTTACTGTCTGGCCCTTGGCAGAAAAAAATTTGCTAGCCTATTGACTGTTAGTGTCCTCTTTCTGAGCCTGTGGTATGCTCTGACCTTTATGTTGATGTGATAGAAGAGCCTCAAAATTGTCTTAATTTTTTAATCATGATTTTAACAATAAATGCTAAGCATTTGGCCTTTTATTTTTCCTTTTCCACAGAAGTGATAGGTATGATATTTTATTCCTTCTCACCGCTCCAAATCTTAAACCAATTGCATTTCAAAAACCACACTATTAATCTTTCTCAGTGTATGTAGCAGTTCTGGCCATTGTAGTTTGAGGAGCAAATTGCTACACTGTCCCCTTTATCATCAAGTTCCTAGTAACCTAGTTGTTTTCACACTGAGTTCTTAGTTGAGGTGCTTTTTGAAAAGAGCTGTTTATGTCTCCCAACTTTCTGACACTACTTGAACCAAAGCACTTACATTATCAGTTTTCTGTATTGGGTTTTGTCTAAGAGTTCATTGGAAGGGGCAGGGGGAGTCCATTGCTACAAAGATTTTCAGAAATTAGTGCTCTAATCTAGATGAATAAACAGTAAAGTGCTCCAATCCTTTGAATTTTTAAACATTAGTGTGGTATTAGAGTTGAAAAGCTCATACCAGAATCACCCATAGTTGGTCTCCCTTTCCTAACAGCCTTTATTTCTGGCAAGATAAAATTTCTATTTAAGAAAAGAAGGCTGTGAGCAGTGTTTAAAGTCCTCAGTCCCCCTTCCTTCACACCTTCACCTTAGGTTGGAAGTTGTGGCTGTAGAACATTGCCAAGTGCTTATTGGAATACAATTTAGTTGCTTTTCGATAGAATACAGTGTCTAATTGTAGGGGATTATATCACTCAATATGACACAGTTTTATAACTACCAACAGGGCGGGCCTAGAAGATGGTGAACTTGCTTTTCAGGTATCAATGTAGTAGCTCTTCTTATCATGTTTATGTATGCTTCCTGATAGAACTTTGTCTCAAACAGTTTGTATAACTAAAAATAGTATTAAAATTATTAAATTAATGGAAGTAAGTCAGAATACATATATTAACAAAAAGTGAGCAAGAACTCATTCAAATGATCACAATTCCCACTTTTCTACTTCTAGATTCTTAGTAGACCTTTCAGTTTAGAATTTGGGAGGTGGGAAGTAGTGGGAAATAGTCTAACTCCTTATCTACTGTCATAGTGATTTTATTCAGTTATTTCTCCATCTTTTTCTAAGAGATAGCCATGCCAACTCTTGCAGGGACAGCTACTCTTTTTCTTATATTTAGTTTATTTACTGTAATTAATGGATGCCCATCCAGCAGAACTGAGCCTAAGGTATCAAACATACTTTCCATACAGTTTGCCAATGCTTTGCTTCGTGAGAATTTATTGTACTCTTAGGTTCTCCATTTCTTCAGTTCTGTTGAAGTAAGTACTCTTATTTGGGTGTGGCTTTGATTTTAGTTTTTTCAATTTCTTATCCAAGATTCCCTCTCAGAGAAAACTTTGACCAAAGTTGGTTTCTGGGTCTTTTGATGTGACAATTTCTTAGACTAAGGCAGAGAAATGCTTCTAATCACTATCCTATTTCCTTCTCTGTCCCCCCTCTCAACTTCCCATTTTTCATTTACATGCAGGAAGCATGTCTAGCAGTCCAGAGGAGATGTCTGGTGCTGAAGAGGGGAGGGAGACATCCTCAGGCATTGAAATAGAGGCCTCAGACCTGAGCTTGAGCCTGACGGGGGATGATGGTGGCCCCAACCGCACCAGCACAGAAAGTCGAGACACAGATACAGAGAGCTCAGGTGAAGACAAGGACTCTGACAGCATGGAGGACACTGGCCATTACTCCATCAATGATGAAAACCAAGTCCATGATCGCTCAGAGGAAGAGGATGAGGAAGAAGAGGAGGAAGAAGAGCATCCTCGGCGTCGTGAACAGCGCAAGCGGGCCAACCGTGACCAGGACTCATCAGATGATGAGCGGGCCTTGGAGGACTGGGTGTCCTCGGAGACATCAGCCCTTCCCCGACCTCGCTGGCAAGCCCTTCCTGCCCTTCGGGAGCGGGAACTGGGTTCAAGTTCCCGCTTTGTATATGAGGCTTGTGGGGCAAGAGTCTTTGTGCAGCGTTTCCGCCTGCAGCATGGGCTTGAGGGCCACACTGGTTGTGTCAATACCCTGCACTTTAACCAGCGTGGAACTTGGCTGGCCAGTGGCAGTGATGACCTGAAAGTGGTGGTTTGGGACTGGGTGCGGCGGCAGCCAGTACTGGACTTTGAGAGTGGCCACAAAAGCAATGTCTTCCAGGTGAGGCAAGGGAGCAGAAGAGCAATTGAGAAAATTATGCATGAGTTGGACAAATCTGAGCTGTTCCCTGTAGTGAGAGCTGGTAGAAAGTTGTAGAAATTAGACATCAAACTCGGTCCTGCCTTGGCTCTCATAACGCCTTGGAGGAGTTAGTACACTGAAAGGCCTGTGGCAAGCTTTTCTTCCCTTGAGCATAAAGACTGTTGGAAGTCTCATTATAGATAGGGTGCTTAAAAATCATCAGGAAGGAACCAGATGTGCCCTGGGAGGAGGCATAAGTGTAAGAGCAGAGACTATTGAGCCAGACTGCTTGGGTTCAAATCCTAGCCCTATTCTTTATTAGCTATGTGATTTTGGGCAAGTTATTTAACCTCTGTCTTAAGTGTATTTATCTACCATATAGGTCTAATAACAGAGGGTTATGAGGATTAAATAATAGAAACTAAGCAGTTAGAATCATGTCAGGTACTTAGTAAATATTTGATATTAATTAATATTATTATTCTGTGAAGATTTTACTCATCAGTGAAATACATCATATTGGTACTGACCATTTATCTCTAAGCATGTTCTCTCCTTTCCCAACACCCCTTTAATTTACTTTGTAGCAAATTTTCCTTACTCTTCTCCCCTGGTAGGTAGAGTCCTAGTTCACCTGAGCACTTACCTGTACCACTTCAACCTTCCAGAGTCAACTGAAATGCTCTTTTATATCAGAGAATTTTTTCCCCTCTCACTCTCTTTTAACTCATGGAAGAAATTAGACTTGAACCAATTATGTTAAAGCGCGAGAGCTAGATTTTCATCTGTTGTGAAACAAAAGGGGGTGAGTTGAGGTTCTCATTTTTTTTTTCTCAAATTCACCTCCTGAATTTCTTTTGTGTGTCCCTTTTTTCATTCTTAACACCCCAGGCAAAGTTCCTTCCTAACAGTGGTGATTCTACCCTGGCCATGTGTGCCCGTGACGGGCAGGTGCGGGTAGCAGAGTTGTCTGCCACACAGTGCTGCAGGAATACGAAGCGTGTGGCCCAGCATAAGGGAGCGTCCCACAAGGTAAGTAAGTCTTTGCCCCGAAGGATGTGCAATTCAGCTCCTCTGTGGATCTCACCAAGGTCTTCTTGTATCTGTATTTAATGTAGTTACCTTCCTCCCTTCTTTTAGTCCTAAGATTTGTACATAAGAAGGGAGAGAAAGCAGCCACCATCCTAAACTTCTTGGAAGGCAAGTATTTGAGAGATCTGTAAATTTTGCGCATGCAATATTAATTGATTATACTTAACCCCTAAGCTGAACCATAGTGAGTTGGAGATCCTTGAGGTCTCCTATGCCTTCCAAAACTTTAAACTCTACTCTGATCACTATTGCTGGGAGCTCTATTTAGACCTGAGAGTATAGACCAAATAGTTATGGTGGCAGCCAGTGAGGAGCTGCTTAGTCTCAGAGTAGGTACCGTGTTCTTTGTGTCATGGAAAGACGATCGGTCTGTTCTTAAAAGCCTAAGCAAATATATAGGTGGACCTGGAGTATCCTTTTCTAGATGGCTCAGGCAATGTGAAAATTATGTATTTCTTTGAATCTTAAGTGTACCTCCAACACACTCAATAACTAATTTTTAGAACTAAGATACAGGGAAATGAAACTTGGGCACCCTTTCTCTCCCCACCTAAGGATGGGGAATTGATTTTATTTGAGAATGAGCCCTAATCTCTGATGCTTTCCTTTGGTATCACTGTCTGTTCAAATCCCTTGGGGACTTAGTTAAAATAGCAAATTACCTGTCCTTTTGACTTGTGTAGCGTAAACAAGCTGTAAGTAATTTACACAGGACAAGAGAGGGTGGGCTTATTAAATTATCACATTTCCTGGCGACACATTTTAAATGCATCCCTTCTAAAGATAAAGGGATGAACTAAATAACCTCTAATTCTAATCTTTAGACACCTCATACTTTCCCTTTTTTCTCCTACAGTTGGCCCTGGAACCAGACTCTCCTTGTACGTTTCTATCTGCAGGTGAAGATGCAGTTGTCTTCACCATTGACCTCAGACAAGACCGGCCAGCTTCGTAAGTAAGCTAGTAGTCCTTTCACAGAACTGGCTCTCTTGGCCTTGAAAATACTCCACATGGCATAGGTAATACTCAGTTCTCTGGTCCATCAGAATGGTCCCTTTGTTCCTATGAGAAGCAGATTAGGGTTTAGGAATTCCTTACTTTGTTGCTATTTGTTCCTCAGAAGTGAAGCGCCATTCAGTCTTTTTTTTCTAAAGCAGAGTTCAGTTGTCTTATTATATGCGGGCTCTAATAACTGTTGATTCTCTTGTGTACCACTCAGCTTACCCACAAGAAGCATATTACTCTACAAAGCAGCTTAGAGATATGGTCCTATGTTTCAATTTAATTACATGTATCAAAAGATGTAAACAGATGATAAATTTTGAACAGAAATATTGGTATATATAGAACTCCATCATATTACAGCTCCTTTTTACATCAGTTTGAGCTCCTGGGTAAATTATATTTTTTCAGCTGTGTGATATCATAGCATCTTGTTTGGCTCCAGGCAGTCTCTGTGTGTGTGTGTCTGTGTGTGTGTTTCTCTCACACACATGCACACACAGGAAATTCAAATAAAAAATATACAGACAAAATGCTCCCTCATGCACACCTCCCTTGGCCCCCACTTTTCTAGCTGTTGGTAATCATTGTTAACGATTTTAAATACCTTTCCAATCCTTTTTGTATACTTCTGTGTGTCTTAATATGTATACTTTTATGCAATCCTTTTTGTATACTTCTCCCTATAAGTAGGATAATTAATATAGAAACATATCTGCAGTTTGCTTTTTTCATATTATGCTGTATTTTGGAAATCTTTCCGTGTCAGACCATAAAGGCCTACCTCAATTTTTTAAGATATATTTTTATTGATTTCAGAGAGGAAGGAAGAGGAAGAGAGATAGAAACACCAATGATGAGAGAGAATCATTGATCGGCTGTCTCCTGAATGCCCCTTACTGGGGATCGAGCCCGCAACCCAGGCATGTGCCCCTGACTGGAATCGAAGCTGGGACCTTCGGTCTGCAAGCCGACTCTCTATCCACTGAGCCAAACCAACTGGGGCCCTACCTCATTTTTTAACCATGACATATACATTAGAACATGGCATACCACAGTTCATTTAACCATGACCTTGTTTTTTTTTTTTTTTTTAAATATATTTTATTGATTTTTTACAGAGAAGAAGGGAGAGGGATAGTTAGAAACATCAATGAGAGAGATCAATCAGCTGCCTCCTGCACGCCCCCTACTGGGGATGTGCCCGCAACCAAGGTACATGCCCTTGACCGGAATCGAACCTGGGACCCTTCAGTCTGCAGGCCGACGCTCTATCCACTGAGCCAAACCGGTTCGGCAACCATGACCTTGTTGATGAGTTATCTAGATTAGTTATTGTCTTGTTAGTCTTAAAAATCATAACAAATCTTGTATGTTAATACTAAAATTAAGGGATGTAGGTCACTGATTTATATAGTATACAAGTAAAATAGTATAAATTAATTTAGGGAACATACTCTTAAGGCTGATTATTATTAGACATAAGTATAGAAAAAGTTGTCTTGATTGTGGAAGAGTCTCAAAAACTACTTAAATGATAGAAATGTTTTAGACCTGCAGAAAAGAGATACTAGTTATTTATATAAACCTTCAAGAGGAGGGGGGTTGGGAACTATTTGGCTTATACTGGAAAAGGAACAGAACTGGGTCGAAGGGATCTGCCTTCCAGTGCTAGCCTGCAGTTATTTAGCGCTGAGAAAATAATTCAGTCTCTTGAACTGAATTATTTTTGTTATTTTCAGTTCTGAAGTGCTGTGATGATAATGTAACATTAGCAAGTTTTCAAGAGGGGAGGGGAAGGGCAAAGATGCAAAAAATAATATGAATTTGTTTGGTCTGCTCTGCTGAAGTGTTGTGAAGCAGCGTGAGATCTTATCCTATGGCTCAAGGTGAGAGGAAAAGTATTATTAGGCCATAAGGAATTGGGAATCTGGTTCTAGTAATGAGCAGAGTACTCAGCTTTGGCAAGTCATTGAATTTGGGATGAAATGATAGCAGAAAATCTGGCTGAGAGATGACCAATGGATCTAGACCAGTGGTTCTCAACCTTCCTAATGCCACGACCCTTTAATACAGTTCCTCATATTGTGGTGACCCCCAACCATAAAATTATTTTCGTTGCTACTTCATAACTGTAATTTTGCTACTGTTACGAATTGTAAATATCTGATATGCAGGATGTATTTTCATTGTTACAAATTGAACATAATTAAAGCATAGTGATTAATCACAAAACAATATGTAATTATATATGGGTTTTCCAATGGTCTTAGATGACCCCTGTGAAAGGGTCATTCAACCCTCAAAGGGTTCGCGACCCACGGGTTGAGAACCGCTGATCTAAATGATAGATGGGATAGGAACTAAAAAGGGGAATATAAGAGAAACTTCATGTAAGAGGATGTCCAAATTCTGGATTTGGGGAATAAGATACAGTGAGCCTTCAAAAAGGTTTTGCTTTAGGGATTGAAGAAAAGTAGAAGGCTGGAATGAGGTGGGAGGCCGAATGTGAAGGTCATGGCCAGGCACTGTTGTGTGAAGTTGGTATAGGGGAATTTTTCTTTTGTGTATATACAAGGTGGGGCAAAAGTAGGTATATATTTGTTTGTATTGAAAATAATACAATAATTAATAAATAATAATACAAGAATAAACTGTGTTTGGGGTACTTACACTGTAAACCTATTTTTGCCCTATCCTGTGTGATAGTTGAGTCTCTGGAAGCTGGTGAAATTAGCTAACATCTTAGGAAAAGAGTTGCATTTGGAGCTGTGGGTAAATATTCCTTTAGCTACTGGAAGCCAGTTTGAGATACTCCTCAAAGGAATTTTTTGGTCTGATCTGTAATTATCTTTCCATTTTTGCTGGAACATACCTGCTCTTTAAAAAGTTGTAAATTTGAAGACAAAACTTGGTGGATTTGTTTCATATGGTTTCTTTTGTATGCTGCTTCCCTCTGCCATAATTAATCTTTGTCCTCACCTGAGGATATATTCTTACTGATTTTTAGAGAGGTGAGGAAAGAGAGAAAGAGAGAGAGAGAGAGAGAGAGAGAAAACATTGATCCATTGCTTTCCATATGTGCCTTGACTGGTAATGGAACCCACAACCTTTTGGTGTACCAGATGATGCTCCAGCCAACTGAGCCACCCGGCCAGGGCTGATTAATCATTTTTATAGCATCATTACATGTTCTCCAGAGAGCTCAAGGTACTCTGGGCATTTATCCATTGGGAGAGAGAATTGTTTAAGTAAATAAATTGCAAGATAGAAAGATTAAGCTTTGTCAGGATTACATGACAGTAGAGCCAGTATTTTATAATTAATCCTCACAGTTTCTTCATTTTGCTTCCACATGGCAACCTTTATATTTGCCTGATCCTTTTGAAAATCCAAATTGCTGAGGAAATAAGATAGTCCTGTGAAAAGGAGCAGCTACTTTTCCCTGTCAAAAACCCAATTAACACCATCTCTTCTCCATTGCTAGTGGGTTCCTGAAACTCTTGATATGTTTTCTGCCTAGTGTTTTTGAGGGTGTGTTTTCCCTAATGACATTTCTTTTTAATGACCTCTGTACACTATTCTTTTAATGGAAGACTGCAGAGATTTTTCAAAGCAAGTACAATCTCTCCACTTTGCCTAGAGCAGGTCTTGGCTGAGGGGATGCTAAAAATCATTTCTTTACAAAAAACTGGTTGTCAGGATTATATTTCTTTGTTTCCATAGCAACAGAAATGAGCAAAAGCTCAGATTAAAAACAAAAGCTAAAGCCCAGTTCTTTCCTTTCATGTCTTTCCTTTTCTGTAAATTTACTAATCTTTATGATGTCATATTTGACTGGTTGGATACTGAGATCTGGGAAGAGGATTCATAGTGCTACTCTTAAGGTGGGACAGATTATGGCTAAAAGCCAGAATCTTCTGGGTAAAACTGAAATTTCATAGTATTTCCTCAGAGCCAGAAGCCCTGCTAAGGATCCCCTTTTTTTGGTGGTACAACCAGACGAATAATTTAGATATTTTTTCCAGATTAAAAAACCGCTATCTTGCCCTAGTTGGTTTGGCTCAGTGGATAGAGCATTGGCCTGCGGACTGAGGGGTCCTGGGTTTGATTCCGGTTAAGGGCACATGCCCAGGTTGCAGGCACGATCCCCAGTAGGGGGTGTGCAGGAGGCAGCCGATCAGTGATTCTCTCTCATCATTGATGTTTCTATCTCTCCCTCTCCCTTCCTCTCTGAAATCAATAAAAATATATATATTTAAAAAAACCACACCACTATCTTCAGCATGATCACTTTGTAAGTTATTTAAATGTCTAATCATGGGGTTGTACATCTGAAACTAACACTATTATATAAACTAACACTAACTCTAAAGAAAAAAATATATATATATAAAACAGCTCTATCTTCATAAGAATCTCCTCTCCTAATTTACTTCAGATAAGGGAAGAAGAATGTTGTTTCGTTTGGATTGCCTCTGTGCTAGAAAACTGTGGCTTGTCATTCTGTGTGCATTTTTATTTATTTATTTTGGTTAATCATCAAAAGATATTTTTCCATTGAATTTTAGAGAGAGTGGAAGGGAGGGGGAGACAGAGAAATATTGACATGAGAGAGACATATCAGTTGGTTGCCTCCCACATGTGCCCTGACCAGGGTCTGGGATCATGCCTGCAACCGAGGTACGTGCCCTTGACCAAATGAACCCAGGACCCTTCCATCTGAGGGCCAATGCTTGATCCACTGAGCCAGACTGGTCAGGGCTATGTTTGCATTTGAAACACTGGATTTTAAGTGACACTTTTCTGGAATCTAGGAGATAGATTCTGATCTTAAGGTCTTTTCTGTCCACTGTTTTGTGATTCATCTTCCCCTCATTCCCTGCTCCCAGGTGATACGGAATCTGTATTTATGAATGAAGGATGGGAAGATGTGGATAGTATTGTCTGTTTAATGTTAAGTTATCATACTGGATTCCAGCTAACCTGAGAACTACCTGAGGAACAATACTTCCATATACCTTTAACTTATACTTCTTGAGGAACACCAGAAAAATGACTTCACTACATTTTTTTTCCATCTCCAAAGTAGCATTTAGTAAATATATGGGAATGGGGTTTTTGTCTTATGTTCAAAACAAATATTACTCTCTCTGCTGTCACTTGCCATGACCATTTGTATCTTTGAGAGAATATAACCTTTATGCTTTTCTACTCTTAAAGGAAGCTGGTGGTGACAAAAGAGAAAGAGAAGAAAGTGGGGCTGTATACAATCTATGTAAATCCTGCCAATACTCACCAGTTTGCAGTGGGTGGACGAGATCAGTTTGTAAGGTGAGTCTGTGGCTTTTCTGTGTCTTTGAAAAGAGTTTGAGACTCTGATGCATTTTGTACTATCAGGTGTCCCTATGGAAAGGTATGAATTGCCTAGGAATCCATTAGCCACCATCTTGAGTTTTTTACTCTCTTCCAAAAGAGTTTAGCTCCTGGTGGGTATTCTGCTCCCTAATGTGACAGTCTCTGAGGGATGATTTACCATCGGAATAATCAAGTTTTAAAGAACTTTGATGAATTGACCAAGGTTCCCACGGAGCAGTTAAGGCATAATCCCAAGTGTTGTATTAGTAAATAACCCCCACCATTTTCATATATAAGTTAACATGCACTAGAAGTTTGAATGCTGGTTTATGATACAGAAATGATTTGACTTCGGAGTGCTTGGTGTGAACTCAGAACTTTTTCGCTTCCATTGTCTTGAACCATTTTTCTTTGTAGTGATATTTTTGTTACTGTGAATATCTGTTGTAACACTGGCTATTAAGGTAGGTATATATCCTAAGAAAAATGGACTTCATGGATTCAATCCCCAGGTATATTAATTAGTTCCCTTCTGGCCCTTAGCCATAAACTGTACTCCATCCCTATCCAATTGGCCTATTTTAACTCTATATTTCTTTTTTTTCAAATATATTTTATCCATTTTTTACAGTGAGGAAGGGAGAGGGATAGAAAGTTAGAAACATCGATCAGTTGCCTTCTGCCCACCCCACTAGGGATGTGCCCGCAACCAAGGTACATGCCCTAGACCGGAATCAAACCTGGGACCCTTGAGTCCTCAGGCCGACGCTCTATCCACTGAGCTAAACTGGTTAGGGCTATATTTCTTTTGTTGCTGAGGGATTATCAGTTTGAAAAGGAGGAGGAGAAGGGATCCCTAGAGGATTGAGTGACTTTGTTTTCCTTTCCTGATGGTGGGTGAAAAGCATTATCTTCTTTCAATGAGAGCACATTTTATAACTATATTCTGAAATTAATTTTATTTATAGGAAAGGGGAAGAAAGGTAATAAGGCTTTCCCCATGATGAAGGAGGACAAAGAGTGTTGGATACCAGGGAACACGGAATAGCTCACACAACCAAATATTAAGCATTTTTTACTAATTTACTGACTTGCTGAAGTTTATGATGGCTTAGTGACATTTGAGAGCTGTGTTTAGACTTAATATAGAAAGAAAACAATTTGATTAGCAGGTAATATACATTTGCTGAAGAGTAGTAATTGGTAATACAACAATCTCCTCTTTTTTATTTTAATTTTTGTATTTATTGATTTGAAAGAGAGGAAGAGGTAGAGAGAGAGAGAGACAGATTTGTTGTCCCACTTATTTATGCATTCATTGGTTGAGTCTTGTATGTACCCGACAAGGGATCAAACCCGCAACCTTGGCATATTGGGATGACGCTCTAACCAACTGAACTACCCGGCCAGGGCCTTATTCCTCTTTTCTTTCTCTGGTTCATTTAGCAAACATTTCCTGGATATTTTCTTTATGCAGGATATTAAGCAAGAGATTGTTGAGAATATAAGCATATATTGATTCATTTAGCATTTACTGAATACCTGCCATGTGCTAGATACATACTTAGACAGTCTCTGCCTTCAGAAAGGATTCTGGAGAAACCTACGTAAGGATTACAAATATGAACTAATATGCCCAGTATTACTCATCTAGTAAGTGGCAGAGTTAGTATTTGAACTCAGATCTGACTCCTTAAATGTAGTAAAAACCATTCCACTGAGGAAGCATTAAAGACAAATGGGGAATTAGTATTTCAGGTAGAGAGGACAGTATGTTTAGAGATAACAAGATGTGACATGGTATGTTCAAGGAAGCGTCATCTTTATTTGTTGTTTTGTATAATATATGGGATCTTTGAGAAGTAGTAGGCAGCCATACTAAGGAGTTTAGACTTTTTTTAGTAGAAAGCACAAAACCACTAAAGATAATTAAGCAGGAAACTTATATAAAATTTTGCATTTTAGACATAATTCCAAACTGGAGACAGTATAAGCAAGGAAATTGGTTTAGAAGGATTCTACATGTCACGTAAGCAAAATTTGATTAAGGGTGGGGAAAGTAGATATAGTCAAGAAATTCACCCAGGGAATCTAATTGACAGGAAGGAAATTAGTTCTATATGAGATAAAGTACTTGATTTCTAGCTTGGTCACTTAAATTCAGGATAATGCCATTAACAGAGATTTAGGGGAAAGGGTAAGTTTAGAATGAGTTTAATTTTAGAAGAAAGAATGAGTTTACTCTTGGGCATCTCAGTATAACTTCAGTTGGCACATAGATATAAATCTGGATCTCAGAATAAGTTTGGGTTGGAGATTCAGGTTTATGAGACATGTTCGTAGAAGGTAGTGAAAGCATTGATAATGGAATTTGATCACTAATGGAAAGTATTGATCAGACTTCTCTCCCCCACCTCCCTTTGAATCTCTGGCCTCTTTGAGACTATACGGAGAACTATGATCCCTTCTCCCTGGAAAATACACATAAGTACAGTTTCTGGACGTTCACATACTACTAAGATGCTAGGTTAAAATTTTCTTATATAGAGTCAGGAGAACTTAAGACTAAACCTCTGTGGAAGGTCAATATTTAAGGGATAGACAAAGAAAGACAGGCCCATGAACAACATTGAGGAGTGGTTAGACATCAAGGAAAGAACATATTTTAGGTGAAGGAGTAATGAACATGTCAGGACAAGAGAAAAAGGCCTGAAAAGTATCTTGTTGGCATTGGCAATTTGGTTACTGATGACTTTAGCCCAGCCGTGGGCAAACTACGGCCCACGGGCTGGATCTGGCCCGTTTGAAATGAATAAAACTAAAAAAAAAAAGACCGTACCTTTTTATGTAATGATGTTTACTTTGAATTTATATTAGTTCATACAAACACTCCATCCATGCTTTTGTTCCGGCCCTCCGGTCCAGTTTAAGAACCCATTGTGGCCCTCGAGTCAAAAAGTTTGCCCACCCCTGCTTTAGCCAGAGGAGCTCAGTGGTGAGTTGAGGGCCAAAGCTAGGTGGGAATGGTTTGAGAAGTGAATAAGAAGTGAGGAAGTGAAAATATTGAATGTAGATTACTCTTTTCGTAATTTGACTCCAAGGAAAGGACAATCAGTAAGAGAATTTTTAGAAAATGGGCAGACAGTGATGAGGAAGAGGCTAAGAATGGAGTAAGCACCAAAGTTATTGGAGGAACGAGATTAAGAGCAGCTGTGGAGGCTCTGAGATTGAAGGAGAATGATGGGTGTGGACATTGGAGCTTGTGTGTGTATGTGTGTGTGTGTGTGTGTGTGTGTGAAGTATATTTTTATTGATTTCAGAGAGGAAGGGAGAGGGAGAGAGAGAGAGAAACATCAATGATGAGAGAAAATCATCACCTCCCTCCCAGCCAATGGGGATCAAGCCCTCAACCTAGGCATGTGCCCTTGATCGGAATCAGACCTGGACCCTTCAGTCCGCAGGCCAACGCTCTATCCACGGAGCCACACCGGCTAGGGCTGTCTTGTTCTTCACTGTATTTTCAGCACCTAGCATAATACTTGGGACATGATATGTGTCATAAACATTTGAATGAATGATTAAAGTTTGAATTGGAGAGATTAGGGAAGGTGAAGATAGTTTGGTGCTTGATGGGAATGAAGGAAGGAGAGAGTAAGTTTTTGACATTTTCATTGCTTCTCCCACCATAGGATTTATGACCAGAGGAAAATTAATGAGAATGAAAACAATGGAGTACTCAAGAAATTCTGTCCTCATCACCTGGTAAGAGTCATGAAGGGCCAGTGGCTCTAGGCTTCCCTGACTCGACCCCAAGGCTACTCCCGAACTTATTGGTATAGTGGGAAGAGCTTGGACTTTTGAATCAGACACCTGGATTTGAATCCTGGCTCCACCACTTACCGTCTTGTGATCTTGGGCAGTCACCTCACCTCTGTTGGTCAGTTTTCTTACTGACAACATAGACGTAAATGCCTGTGCCGTGATGGTAAGGCTCAATGAGACAACGAATATATAAAGTGGCTAGCACACAGAAGATAGCCGACAGAAAGCCCTCTCCCCCAGAGATGGCTACATCTCATCGGTTGTAGTCCTCTCTCTGTCTCTTTCTCTCAATCTCTGGGAGAACATTAGGGGAGTTTGAAGGAAAACCTTTTTCCTGAAGATGGTATAACAAATGGGGGTGGGGGTAGGGCATCAGTCAGTATCTGCTCCTTATTGCAGGTGAACAGTGAGTCCAAAGCAAACATCACCTGTCTTGTGTACAGCCACGACGGCACAGGTACGTGAGCAGGGCCCAGCTCCTAGGCTGGCATGCCCCCTCTGTCTAGGAAGCTGCTGAACAGTGAGGCATGTGCCCTGTAGTGCTCACCACTGTGCTAGAGATCCAAGTAGTTGCTGATGGTGAGCACACAGTGGGAGGATGCAGCAGATGACCCTTGGAGATGCCAGGTACACTGTGGAATGCTGCAGATGAGATTTGACAGGGCCTGTCCTGAAGTCCAGACCACGTGCTTGAGCAGGTGCTTAAGCCTTGACTTGTTCCTGAGTTAATGGGTGTGATCGTGAGCATTCTGCTACCCCTGTGTGGCAGTATGTTCCTGTTCTGCTTGAGACAGCTGACTTGCCTGCTGTTCCAACCGAGTAAGATGGGTGTTAATATACATGGGTGTTAGGAGGGGGCACTACTGGCAAGAAGCCCCACCCCTACCCCCAGCTCCCGATCCCAACTTTTTTTTCAGCCTTTGCCTTCACTGCTGTGTGCTTGTTCTTGGCAGAGCTCCTGGCCAGTTACAACGATGAAGACATTTATCTCTTCAACTCCTCTCACAGCGATGGGGCCCAGTATGTGAAGAGATATAAGGGCCACAGAAATAACGCCACAGGTGAGGCTGTCTTTCTAGGTTTTTGTAGCCAAGTCTGCTGGCTTGGAGAACCAGTGTCTCGTTCGGGTTGTGCAAATAGGAACTTCCTACAGGAGTAGACTGCCTGCCACTGAGGGCTGTGGGAGGGGATCCCTAATTGAGCTGGAGTTGTCGTGGGCCTACTTTGCTAGAGGAGAGAGGGTTTGGGGGCATCTCTCACCTCTGCAATTATTTGGTTTGAGCATAAGGAGACTGGACTATTTTTCTTATGGTTTCAGTTAACCTCAGGATTCAAAGGCTTGTTAAGGAAGTCTGGGAAAGCCTCCTCAGTCAGTGGTACTGGATTGCCTCACAGAGGGTGACTCCGTACTTCTAGAGAGGAGGAGGAGGAAGTGATTCTTTTGAATGAAGCAGAGGAGGAGGAATGGTGTAGTACCTCGCCCAAGTTTGTAATGGAGTTTGTCCTTTTTTGTTCTGTCTTGTTCTTTGCTGCACAGTGGGGTCATGTAATAGTCTTTTAAAAATCCCGGTGCCTGGCTTCCAACCCCAGGCATTCTGATGCAGTTGGTAAGGGATGTGGCCCAATTGGGATGCTAAAAGCCCTTTACATGATTCTAGTGTACAGGAAAATTGGGGAATCACTGCTCTTCGTTATTGTTACCATGCCTAACAGTATCTGTCATAATTTTGATTTGGAGAGAGCAGTTAGTTTTCCTTTTTCTCTTGAGCTGGTGAGAAGAGAGGGAAAACCTGTACTTGGATCTTAGTCCATGGCCAGACAGGGAGGGCCAGTCCCATTTCTGGTAAAGACTGGCATCATAGTTGGGACTCCGGGCTTCTTTCACTAACTTGAGAGAGTGGAGCCCCATTGTGCAGAGGCTTGGTAACAAGCATAGTTTAGATGCTGCTTTAGGCAGTTGTGATGTGCACTTCCATCAGTCTCAGGTCAGCTGATGAAAGGAAGTGTTGACAAGGTACCAATGAAGTATACATCCCAAGAAAATCCTAGGGCCTAGGACAGAGCTGTCTAGGAGTAGGCAGAGCTGGGGTGATTCAAATTGGGACAGTAAGGCATTAGTGAGGCCTGTGGTTGCTTGAAAGGGTGTGGAATGATGAGACTTAGACTATTGCTAGGGACTGCCAACTCCTCAGCCCTTGGGTCTCTTTGGGACAATAGAAATAGTCTTAGGGACTGGCATGATTCTTGTTATGACTATTATACATATGTATTCCCTTGATAGTTCTGTGAAAATGAAAGGCACTCTGGCTCTTAGCTGTTTTAGAGTTTGTGACTGACTAAATTCCTTCTGAGGTAAATATGTATAGGCCTGATGCCAACCGTCATGTGGTTTATTCCCTCATTTATCATTTCAGTTAAAGGCGTCAATTTCTATGGCCCCAAGAGTGAGTTTGTGGTGAGCGGTAGTGACTGCGGCCATATCTTCCTCTGGGAGAAATCATCCTGCCAGATCATTCAGTTCATGGAGGGGGACAAGGGAGGCGTGGTGAGTACGGTGTGCTGGTGGGCTGGCTCCCTGCTCTCCAGTCTTTAAGGTAGGTTTTGGCAGGGCCTCTGAATTCCCACTGTGACGACATGATACCATGTCTTAGAGGGCTGGCCAGCTACAAGACAGTGTGGTCTTGGAGAGCTGCGATTTCGATAGGATATTTTCTTCCCTTTCCTACCTTTTGCACCATGTAAGACATGGCTTATTGAAAAGAGAAATGGATCTTAGGGAAGAACCTCTGGCCTGAGTGAGGTATCCCTAGGCATGGACCTTTTGCAAAAGGAAAGCATGAAAGTTGAGGGGGTACCATCCTATATAATGCCAAAGAGGTCTCCAGGTCTCATCCCTTACCAGGAGCTAAGTAGTGATCTTAGCTAGATTCTGGATCAGTGGATACAAGTTGGAAGGAGCATTTTTCAGATAATTGGGAAAATCAGAAAAAAGGTCTGTATATTAGATAAATAGCATTCAATGTTAAATTTATTTGATGTGGTGATAGCATACTCTTTATAATCCTTGTACTTAGGAGATAAATATATTAAGTATTTAAGTGTGAAGTGTCATGCTTATATTCAAATGGCTGCAAACACACATGTGAGAGAACAAATATGGTCAAAAAAAATTTTTTTAAATAATAACTGGGCAGCCTGCTTTACAAACCGTGATCACATCAGTCTGCTTGTCCTTTGACTTCTCCAGACAACCTCCATAGAGATAGGGCACACGGGAAGCATGAGGATCCTGAGTTGGGGAGTGAAGCGTGGTCAGCTTAAGATGTATCTGGCTAACCATATATATTTTTTTCTTTTTTAAGACCCAGAGTCACAAAGAAGTTGAATAGCTTTCTATTGTAAGGTTTTTGGACTGCAGAAGATATGAGCGAGACTGTTTGGGAGACTACGTTATACTGGTTACCCAAGACAGTCTGGTTAAGAGCCTCTAAGGAATGGCTGGTCAGCTTAGTCTCTCTTCCTTTTCATCCTTCTGAGCTGTGGAGAGCTGCAAAGAGCCCAGCCATCCTTTATCCAGAGAGTGGTGTTATAATTTAGAATCGTTTCTTGCAATTGGGACTCCATTCCTCTGTGTGTTTCTTGCCCTGGTGTGAGGCTATTTGAGATTTTCTTCTGGTTTCCTGTAAATTTTTTGGACCTAGAACCAGTAGATATTCAAGACTTCTATGGCCTGAATATAAGGGAAGAGGAATCTAGAACTTGAAGGTGTGTCTGTTGCCTGCTTCATTTTCTTTATTTTTTTAAAATATATTTTTATTGATTTCAGAGAGGAAGGGAGAGGGAGAGAGAGAAACATCAATGATGAAAAAATCATTGATTGGCTGCCTCCTGCACGCCCCCCACTGGGAATTGAGCTCACAACCCAGGCATGTTCCCTTGACCGGAATCAAACCTGGGACCCGTCAGTCCCCAGGTCGGCGCACCATCCACTGAGCCAAACCTGCTAGGCCGCCTGCTTCATTTTCTACTCTTAAGTCCTCACCTATCATCTGCAATGAACAAACCCAAAATAATGGAGTCTTAATGAGAATTCTGTAACAGGCATGTAGTCAGAAGGAAGTCAAAAGGGGCCAGTGAGTCCTTTCTTGATTATAAATTGTCTTGAATTCCATTGCAGAGATGCAGAGCTGCGCTTGTCTATTCTCCAAAATCACTTCTCAGGCCAATTTGCTTTCAGCTCAGCCACTCTTAGGGTTTGATGGTTAATCTAGGTGCCCAGATTGCTTGTGTTTGGGTGGTCATGTGAGGACTAGACCTACAGTGTGTTTCCTGGCTTATTCTCACCTCTGCAAGCTGAATGATTCATGTGGTTCTCACTTGGCTTCCTCTGTTTTTGGGGTTTTTTTGTCTTAAACTCCCAGCAATGGGGTCACCAGGCACCAGCCTCAATGCAGACTGATAGCAGGTCTGTATTGTCAAGTAGAATATTCGAACCAGAAGGGATCTTAGAAATGATCGTCCACATTTGCCTAGGTCTCTTGACTCTGTTTTTGCCTCAAACTCTAGTCCTTTCTTTGTTCCCATTCAGGGACAAGGGTTGGGGGTGATATCAAAGGACAACTAAGGCCAGAGCTCCTTTCTCTGCTCAGGCATTATTGACCAGATAAGTCTTGGCATTCGGGCAAGGTCTGGTGAAGTGCTCATGTGTCCTGGTCCAGAAACTATTGGCTCCTTCAGCAGGCTCCAGCTTAAGTACGGTGGTGTCATTTATCTGTTATTTCTTTTGCCATTGGCTTTGTCCTTAGTCTTAAGTTCCAAGGAATTTCTCGAGAACCCTGTGCTTTTTAAATTTACTGACTTGTTCAAGCAGAGCCAGGTCAGAGTAGAGGGACTTACAAGGTAAGATCAGTGAATTCAGGGTTTGTGTATAAGCTGTCATTTAGCTTTTGGTAATGTTCCTGGGCATTGGAGTTTCTATCTAGTGCCTCCTCATGTTCTGGATGCTGGAACCTCTTACACGCTAGCTGAAGGACCCCAAATATAAAGTGCAGTGTGCTGATGTACGGAGTGCAAAGAAGGGAAACGGGGCTTCTGCTTTGCTCTTAGGCTCTTTACTGAGCATTTTGTTTATCTGTAAATATAGAACAAAAGATTAGAAGTCTGTATGTCAGTTTTATTTCCATGCTGGCCCCAGCTTACCCTCATCTGATCTGCAAGGTCAGACGAGGCAGAGGGGGTTGGTCCAGAGAACAGAGACTTTTTGCCAGGGGTTGACTTCCTGGACTGTAGGGTGGCTGCAAGGCTGGGTGGGGTGAGAGGAGTCATGGCTAGGACCACACACACCTTCTTCATTCTTGGTGCCTTTCCTGTCTAGTCTTCACCTGACTAAAAGGCTGAAAATGTTTTAGCAGCTACATCTGGACCAGCACTTCAATTGGCATGGGAGCTGCCCTGCCGTTCGGAAGGCTGAAGTTTCCAAGTCAGACAGCAGGGGGCGGGGGGGCCTTGGACAGGAGGAAGCTGCCTAAGCCAGAGGCCTGTCTGCCTGCCCTAGTTTATTTCTCCTGCTCAGTGAGTACAACTAGAGGGTGGTTGAGATTGAGGCTGTGGCTGCCCTAAGAAGCGGCTCTGGTATCCTTGGCCACCCTAGAGCTAGCCCTTCTGTGTTTTTAGGGCAGGTATCAGGATGCTGTCTCCCGAAACGTGCAGGGTTCCCAAGCAGACATGAATGTACCTCTTTACCCCACTACTCCCCGCCTCAGCCTCTTCCTAGCCTATGCCTTCCTCCAGTTTGAGTAAACGGTGCCACATCTTTGTTCTCCGCTGCTTTCTTCATTGTTTTTAAATTTGCCACTTGGTGAAAGCCCCTGAGACGGTTTTTTCCAGTCTTGGGTGAGTTGGAGCTGTGGAATCTGTAGTGAATGAAATTATCTGGACCTCATTGCCTTTTTTTGAAGCCAGCATTAAGTTTGGCCAGTCACTTGCCCACCTCTAGGGCTGTTTCTGGGGATGAGACCACCCCTGCCTATATATAGGAAATGAGAAATGGGCCTGGTCTTTTTACCCAGTCTGTGCCCGAGTTTCTTCCACCTCCAGGGCTCTGGCTTAGCCTCATAGTGGGTGAGCCTGCCTTTCCAGTAGCTGCTCAGCCCTGCTCAGGGATAGTGATTTGGCTCAAGGTGAGTAGTGATTTTGAAATATATTCCTCCATACCCCTGAGCCTGAGGTTTCCTCTCCTCCTGACTAGGTAAACTGTCTTGAGCCCCACCCTCACTTGCCTGTGCTGGCAACTAGCGGCCTGGACCATGATGTCAAGATCTGGGCACCCACAGCTGAAGCTTCTACTGAGCTTATAGGGCTAAAGGATGTAAGTAGCTGACTGCAAAAGTTCTTTGTTGTCATAGGAAGGAATAATCTGCTGCCCAGTTATTCAAAAGCACTGTTCTAACGCCTCTCCCCCGCATGCCTGTCCCTGCCTCTCTAGGAACAGTCCCAGTCTGGCGCGAAGCTTTGAAGTGCCTCTGGCTTGTGCTAGAGTGGGGGCAGGGGACATTTTTTAGGAAGAATCATTCTATTTAAAGTCTCCACCTTGTCAGTGGATGGACCTGGGCACCCTTTCCTGATCTAATCTAGCTCCACTTCAGCTTCACAGTTCTAAGGGAAGTCTTTATTGGATAGAACACCGGCCTTTTCTGATGAGGTCCAGGGTCCCCATTCAGTACATGCTCCCATGTCCCTAACCCTTTTTTGCTCCAGGTGATTAAGAAGAACAAGCGGGAACGGGATGAAGATAGCCTGCACCACACTGACCTGTTCGATAGCCACATGCTCTGGTTCCTCATGCACCACCTGAGGCAGAGGCGCCATCACCGGGTAAGCGGGAGTGGGAAGGGAGCTCCCAGGTGCTAGTGCACACTGCCTCGCTGCTTTAAAGAGGAACCGGGTGGTCTTGGTTGGGCTTCTATTCATTGTCCCGCATTCCCATCAGAGCCCTGCGGTAGCCTTGGGAGAGCCACTGGCAAAAATGGGTGGCATCTGCTTTTTGTTCTCCATTGCCATTCATGCACAGTGATGTCTTCAAAAAGACAAGGTCATGAGGGTGGGGAAGGAGTTGAGAAGGAATAAGTCTCAGGGAGACCCTTCTGTTTTTCTTTTCATGCCAGAAGAGGCCTAGGGTAGGGTAAACTATGGCATTTGGCTTATTGCCTGTTTTTGTAAATAAAGTTTTATTGGAACATAGCTATACCCATTCATTTATGTATTGTCTGTGGCTGCTTTCACACTACAGCAGCAGAGTTGCATAGTTATAACAGCTATATGGCCCAAGAGTCTAAAATACTTACTATCTGGCCCTTTAAGAAAAATTCTGCTGACCCCTGGCCTCGAGTATCTGAATTGTATAGTTAAGATCTAACAGGTTTGTCGTTCAGGGAAGTTACTGACAAGCCTTTCCCATTCAACAGCGCTGGCGAGATCCTGGGGTCGGGGCCACAGATGCAGACTCTGACGAGTCTCCCAGTTCCTCAGACACATCGGACGAGGAGGAGGGCCCTGACCGGGTGCAGTGCATGCCATCCTGAGGCCTCGGACCCAGGAGGGCGGGCTGGGCTGCCAACCTGATCCTGCCTGGGAGCCCTTTCCTGTCCTTACATTCAGCTGAAACGCACTTTGGACTTTTTGCTTTAGATAAAAGAAAGAATCCCAGGAGGACAAACCAGAGAGGAGTGAACCTACAGAGTACCTAGGAGTGGGGTTGAGCCCGGAAAGGGGTTCCATGGAAAGATGCATCGGACTCGGTAGAAGTGGCCTCTCCCCAAAGCCTTTTGGGGGAGTAGGAAAGGGAGCCTTTTTGTTACCTGGTTTGGGATAAGGAGTGGGGTTTCCTTTTCTTTAATCTCCCTTGTTTCTTGGGTGGGGGTTTGGGGATGTAACTGGCTGTTCAGTACCAAGGAGCCAGAGTGGGGTGGTAGAAGTTGCACTCTCTCTTTGGTTTAGGTTTTTGACCTTTTTTTCCTTTATTGTTAAAAAAATCTATGACAGTTATATTATTCCCCACCCGTTCCGCCCCCCCCCCCCCCTCCCCAAGATCATGTTTTTCTGGGAAGTCCTTAGAGCCCCTTACCATCCCACACTCTTCACTTTCCTTTCCACCCATTCATCCTCTCTACTTTTCACAGTGTTTTGCACTTGATTATGTATCCTTTACTCTCTTCTCTTCATCCCATCACCCCTAATATCTGGTGAGGGAGGCTGGTGGGAAGTGGGAAGAGGGGCAGAAGTGGAGGAAGAATAGGAAGGATGTTACCTCTTCTGTTACTTTAAAAAAAGTTGTTTGGTGGCAGCAATCTCCCTGTCCCTATCACTGTTAGAAGCCTAATTTTATATCTATTATAAATATATTAAAAAGCAAGTCAAATCTGAATGTATCATGTTAACATTATTGTCCCAGTTGAAATACCTACCTATTCTCTGTGATGGCAATAAAGGGGCTTTCAGGAGAGAGTGATGGAGAGTAATGGTGTGGAGGGGGTAGCCTACTCTTGTTTGGCCATTAGAGATTGGGGCTGACCCCTTGGGTTGTGAGAGACTCAAGAATGGAAGGATTCTCAATTTTCCGATCCCTGCTTCCATTGTTTCGGGTTTGGGGAAACAGGAAATTGCTTTCAGCTCTTTGCCTCAGGGCTCCTACCTCTCTTGTTGGGGTTCCCAGGATGGCTCTTCTAACCAGAGCCTGGCTCATCCTTAAAACTTGACTGAACTTTGATTTCAGAAAAGGTCCTGCCACTGCAGACGGCCTCTCCTAGGATCGTGTGTGACAGAGACACTCTTCGCTTTAGCTGTTGTTGCCTTTTTTTTTTTTTTTTAAGCTGCTTGATTCTTTATACCATCAATCCCCACAACAGCAATCTTCCTGATAATGGAAGAATATATAGGATAAGACCGCCTGGGCCTTACTCTGTACCTTATCCACATCTTATCTTGGGAGTGAGGGACAGGCCATTCATCTAAGGATTGATTAAGGTGGCTGGGCCTTGGGCACCTTTCTTCTCACTGGTCACTGCATATGAAAGTCCCAGTTGAATTCTTGCCCTTAAATGCTTTTGCTGCTGTTTCTTTGCACCCTCAACCAGGAACTCTGCGTCCTGCGGCAGTCACATTCTGTTAGAACGGGCTAGGAGCGAAGGGAAGAGGAAAGGGTGGAATTCCTGACACTCCTTCCTTCTGCCCCGTTTCCTAGCAGCTCTTTTTTCGGGGGTTGGGACTATGTGCTGATAGTGATCTGTGCTCCTGTCGCTAATGGGTGAGGTGATGGAGTGGGCACAAAACCATGCACTCGGAATTGGTTGTATATTTTCTCTTGGTAAGCCCCCACCCTGGACTGCTCTGTGTGGTAGTGGGCCGTTCACTTGTGATGGGCTATTTTTGCTCCTTCCAATGTACCTACCTGGCCCTGCCCTTACTACACTTTAGGAAATCTAATCTGGAATATCCATGTTTCCAGTGCTTGGGTTCCAACTGGAGGCTGTTGTAGGTGGAATAGGCCCCATAGCTCAGTGATACCCGGGAGATGGGGCAGGGGAGATACTGTTAGGGGTGTTTTCCTGGCCTGGTCCAGGCTGCAGTGAGGGATTTGGGGGTAAGTACTACTTTCCCTCCCTTACCAGCCATTCAGAGACTCCAAAATCCTGATCATTCATCTGAGTTCTATAATCAGTCAGATACAGTTACAGTCAATCACCTTTATTCCAGGGTTAGGACAAGGCCGTGCACACTACACAGAGGAGCACAGGAATGAGCAGTCTCACGCAATACCGGGGGGTGGGGTGGGGTGGGGGGGAGTTAGTCTTTTTAGATGATTTTGCCTTACAGAGCAATTACTAGACTGCTGAAACGACCCTGTCTGCCTTCTCCCTATCTCATCCTCTCCTCTCTTCAAAGGAAGGCTCCTACTCATTCTCATTCATCCTCATTCTCGGTCTCTTGCTCTCATATAATATACTCTTACTGGAAAGACAATTAATTCATGCTCATTTCCCTTTCCCAATTCTACAAGTCTTTCTCTCTCCTTCAGGGAGAAGCCAGACAGGGCTGGGGAACTTGGGAAGGTCCTTTAAGGCAAAACGAGTACTCGAGGTGTATGTGTTAAGGCAGGTGTCCGCAGCAGTGGCCAGGGGACAGGCAGGCTGGGCTGGGCTAGGAGTGGAAGGTGCTCTCCAACCAGTCTGGCTTCTTCCCTCTTCCAACAGCCACCCCTCCCATGCAAGTTTTGCTCCCACATCCTAGAAGCTCCTAACATAAACTTTCTCTAGTCTCTTGAGATTACATGTGAATTTAAAGTTAAAAAATAAGTTTTGTTCTGACTATATAGGAATTTGACTCTGCCACTCCCTTCATTGTGGCATTCGCCTCCCACCCCCACTCTGGCCTATACAATAAGTTAATGCTAGACACCACAAGAAAGGGCAGACATGGCAGTGTGGGTTTAATATACATATATGTAGAATATATATGTACACACAGTTAGCACGGTCAGGGTGGGGAGGGCAGGCAGGAGGCCGGGGTCACCGTACTTGTAGTGATTTAGAGAGGAGGCGTTCACAAGCCCAAGGCGCCAGGATGCGGGAGAGGGGTTCCCAAGTCCCTTCCTGGGTTGAATTGGGGGTCAGTGCAAGGAAAACACTGTCATTAACTCCTTCCCTTACTTCGGACTTGGGGTGTTCTAGACCAGGGAAAGGGAAAGTTTCCTACATGACCACTCTGGGACTCCGTAGGTGGGGGCAGAATCGGAGTGAAAATGAAGAATCTCGTTCCCCAACCTCCCGAGGCTCGGGGTCAGTATGTGCAACAGTCTGAGTAGGAATAAAGGGGGGAAGGAGCCCCTCAGCCCCGGCCCAGGCTCAGTGGGGCGTTCTCCCAGCAGTCTCCAGCGCAGATGGGGGGGGGGGGGCGTAATGCTGGGTGCTCTGCTTTGGGGCTGGGAAAGGATCCATGGTCCTGTCATTCGGTCCTGGCTCATACCCATCTGAGGGGAGCACAGCGGGACCTGCTGGCACCGAGGCCCCTCAACCTGAGGAATAGCTGGACTCCACAGCAGCCCAGCGTGGGGTAACACCGAACTCTGAACTCCGGCTTTTCTTTGCCCCTCCCAGGTGGAGGTTGGGTAGCCTCTTCACCTTCCCTCCCGCCTGCATCTCCTGTGTCTCACTCCCACTTTGGCTCCTCAGTGTAGGAACATGCAGGTCCATTTTGCTCTCACACTTGCGAGAGGTGGTGGGAAAGCGGAGAAAGGGGGAATAGGAGGTGTGCCCATTTCTATACGCAGTTTCCCGGAAGTGGGAACTCAGCCCCCAACCCCAGCCTCTGACCCCCAGCCCCTCACAAGGAAGAGGAGCTAGATGAGCTAGACATGTAGACAGACAGCCAGAGCGTGTGCACACACACACACACGCACACAGTAAGGGGGTTAGGACCAGGTTAGTAAGTGGGTAGATTTGTGGGGGTGGGGGGTGCCTTTGCCCCCTCCCCTGGAGGCTGGGGGAAGGGAGTGGTCCTATGAAGGTCCAACCTTCCTCCTCTTCCTCCCCCTTGCTCAGGCTTTCTTCGGTGGAGGAGCCAGTTTGATGATCTCTTCCTCAGAGGGCTGCCGGATAATGTCTGGGGGCAGAAAGGGACATGTCCAGGGATGGAATATGGGAGACACCAGGCAGGCCCGTTGAACATCAGCCTTCATGCTCCCAGAGTGCAAGCAACTCCAGGGATCATCCACGGGAGGGCACAGTGCACAGTAAGGCAAGGCCTCTTACCTTTGTACTTCTTGGCACTGGGGATACGGGTTAGCTTGGTGTCCAGCTCATCCTCCTCAGAGATCTTCAGAACACGGGTTCTGTAGTCAACCACCATAGTGAGTAGGTCAGGTCGGCGAGAGATCTCAAAGATGTGCTCAATGTAGGAGAGGTTGTCTGGAGCAAGGCAGGAAACAGGGTTAGAGCTAAGCTGTGTGTGTGCGTGTGGCGGGGTTGGGGGGTGTGGGTCAGCCTCCCCCATTCTACCAGATCAGGCCTCTGGAACCAAGACTGAGTTGCTCACAGTGGGTATCAGAGGGGCAACCGAAGAGGAGGAGCCACTAAGCCGAGGAAAGAAAGCTAAGGCGCCACAGAGCAGTACAGATGACTGTTCCCAAGGAGAGCAGAGCATCCATCAGTGATGATTCTAGGTCACGGATTTAGAATGAGGGATTTAGGTTCAATACATGTGACATCGGGGGGTGGGGGGTGGGGCAAAAGGGAAAAATTCACTGGCTTCCAAATACTCCCCACCCACCCTGAGCTGCTTCCACTTTTCCTCCAAGCAAGCTTCAGAAAACATTTCCTGACAGCACAGGTGGGACTGGAGGGTGGGATCTAGACAACCCAGGGCTACTTCTGGGCCCAGTAAAAGGTAATTATCCACGAGAGAAGGCACAGCCATGACCAGAGGATTTCCCTGACCTGGCCAGCTCTAAGGCCCTTTCCCTGGCTCCTCCGCTGACCACTGTGGTAGTAACTGGAACCTCCGTCTCAGCCTCCCTCCGCTACACTGACTCAGATCACTCACTCACCGATCAAATGCCCTGTCACTCAAGGCCCTTCACAGCACAGCCTTAACTTACCTTCCAGCCACTTCTGCACATACTCTGTGCCCCAGCAAGCAAAGCAGGGCTTCTTGCTTTTCCAAACATACCAGCTACTCTCCCATCTCCAGCACGATGGTCCTGGCCTAGCATCCCTCTGGATTCTGCCTCTGAAATCCCACTTGCCTTCCAGGGTTATTTTTATACACCAATTACTCCCTAAAGCCCCTCCACAGTTGTGGTCTCTGAAGGTGGATAAAACCGCCCAGCTGGTTCGGCTCAGTGGATAGAGCGATGGTTTGTGGACTGAAGGGTCAAGGGCACATGCCTGGGTTGCTGGCTCGATCCCTGGTAGGGGGTGTGCAAGAGGCAGCCTATGAATGACTCTTTCTCATCATTGATGTTTCTCTCTCCCTCTCCCTTCCTCTCTGAAATCAATTTAAAAATATATTTTAAAAAGTGGATAAAATTTTAGACCTTGAGATTTTAATTTTATCACTTTCAACTTATGTTTTAATATTGCATTATATAGAATAGCACTCTCTGAATAATGTTTTTTGCCGACAAGGACATGCTGAAGAATGTAAAGGCCACGGCCCTAGAGCCCTTCCACTCTTGGAGCATTTTAATTCTGTCCTGCCTTGCCGAGGGGAGCACCGGTTGTGTATAGGGGCTCGGAGCTCATTTCTATTTGCTGAATGAACTGGGCCCCAGAACAGCGGCTGGCAGGGTGCCTGGGCCCTCCCCACCTTTGTCCAGCTTGTTGTGGCTCTCCAGGAAGCTGAACCAGGCGCTGCCCGTGGTGATCTCCTCACTCTTCTCACTGGGGATGTCCTCCTTGCAGGCCGACTTGAGCTGCTCCAGATCTTCCAGGGTGATGTTGTTGGTCAGGTCCTGGAGGAGGGTCCCGTACTCGGCCATGACTGAGGTTGGGAGGAACAAAGGGAGGGAGGCTGAGCCTGAAGTGTGGAATCTGGTTTACTCACTGGCACTTCCCATCCCCTCCTCCACCCCACCAGGCAAGTGCCTAGAACATGGAGGCTGGGGAGGGCCTGGGCTGGACAGAGAAAAGAGAGGGAGGGGGAGCAGACAGGAAGATATTTGGAAGCGAGGGACCAGGCTGGAGCCTGGAGAGAGAAGTTATACTGCCTTCCCCCACCATCTTTTCTCTTCATTTTACCCTTCTAACAGTAACCCTGGCAACAGCTCCCCAGACTGAGGAGGCGGTTACCATGGCAACCTGTTCTGGAGCTTCTCACCAGCTGCCTCCAAGTCCCCCCAGAATCACCTCACCCACCTGCAACCCATAAAAAAAAAAAAACAACACACAACAAAACAACTCAGACAATGACCACAGGGATGGGCTTGCTGTGGCCGAGAGAAGTGAGAAGGGGCTGCAATTGGCTGGTCTCGTGTTCCAGCTTCCAATTTTCCCCAGAAGCAAAGGGGTCCCTCACTCAACTCCCACCACCCCAGGAATGACTCATTTTGGAGGGAGGCCTAGTTGCTTGGTCTAATGGTCCCCTGGCCCCTCTGCTCAGCCTTGTATTCAGTCATTAGGGCTCAAGGGGGGTGGGGGTGGGGAGGGGGAGGCAATGGGCCACTTTCCCCCTTGACTGCTGCTGGTCCTCCGTACAGCCATCTCCTAGCCTTTGTGCTGTGCCTTCAGCCCCAGCGCCCGAGAATACCAAGCGGCTGGCTCTGGCCCCCTGCCAGTTCCCAGGCTGGCTGGGTGGCGGGGAAGGGGTTTCGATGCATCACTGGGGGAGTCTGGCAGGAAGGGGGCTGCCACTCCTGTTTGCGTCAACGTCCCACTGGCACTACCTTCAGCAAGACCTCTCAGAAGGGGCTGGGCCAGGCTAACCTCCCCCAGGCCTTTCCCTGCCTCTCCTGGAGGCCCCTGGGTGGGAGAACCTTCAAGGCCCTCCTAGTCACTAAGGTGGGAACTGCGGCTGAGACAAGACGGGTCAGACCTTAGCTTGAACTTGCTGGATTTGATAGAATATGAATCTCCAGTGAGTTTTAAAAGTGCCCCCCCCCCCACACACACACACACACAATGAGTATATATTTTATCAGAAAAAGTAAAGCAGCCCTGACCGGTTTGGCTCAGTGGATAAAGCGTCGGCCTGCGGACTGAAGGGTCCCAGGTTCGATTCCGGTCAAGGGCATGTACCTTGGTTGCAGACACATCCCCAGTAGGGAGTGTGCGGGAGGCAGCTGATCGATGTTTCTCTCTCATCAATGTTTCTAGTAAAAAATCAATAAAATATATTTTTTTTAAAAGTAAAGCATTTTTAAAAGTAAATTGTGTCAAACACTGCGGCTAGATCAGAGTGGGACAAGTTGTGAAATGACCTTGTACTTGACAGACTACCCACAAATCACACCAACAATGGGCTGGGAATGTGGCGGGTAAAGGGGGGCTGGTTGACACCCCCTGTGTTCCTTAGTTCTGGCCTATATGCAGGGAAACTGAGGCAGAGAGGCATGGCATAGTAAGGGGCATGGAACCAGAAGCCACCACTCCCAGCCCCCTACTTGGACCAGAACAAGCCTCCCTTGGTGGCAGGCAGTGTGACACAAATACACAATGAGCCAGGCAGCAGGGCCAGCACAACCCCCACAAGAAACAGGCACTTCCAGGCACACTCACTCACACACCCAGGTCCAACCAGACAGAAGGACCCCGCGGTGGCCCTGCCAGGCTGGGCCAGGAACAATGCGCTCTGACTGTCAGCACCAGGAACCGTCTCTGCCTTGAAATGTAGGTCACAGCAGCAGACTGGAGCCCAGCTGCCCCCTCCACTGATAATCCGAGGGCAGAAAAGAGGGGGAGGGATGTTAGGGCAAAAGGGATGGTGGGGAGGGAGTAGTCCAGGGATGAGAACAACGATGGAGGCAGGGGTGTGAGAACTGAAAAGGAATGGGCCTGGGGAAGAGGCAGGAAGCCCCAGGAAGCCCCTGCCCCAGTGGCAAAGTGGGACAGGGTTTAGGGTCACCTGCTTGGCTTTCACATGGAAGAAGTTTGTAAATAGATCTGGTGGGAACGTGTACGTGTGTGTGTGTGCGTGTGTGTGTGCGCGTGTGCGTGTGCGTGTGTGTGTGTCTCCTGGGAGGAGGTAAGACTTGGGGCTTTGAATCTAAAACATTTATAGGGAGGTGGGAGGGAAGGGATTAATGTGTGAGATACTCCCCCACATGGGTGGGTAGGAGCTTTCTAAGAGTGAAACAGATACAAAGAGAAGTGGGGTGGCATGTCGAGTGGAGGGGGAAGTGTGTGTGTGCCAGGTTCCACTGATGCCCACCCCTGGGTATGGGCATGTGTTCGGGAGCAGGCAGTGGGTGTGTGGATGTGACTGAAGCCGCTGAGAGCATATGTAAGAAGGAAGATAACTACAGGCTCACATCCAGAGAAAAGAGGAAGGGGTGAGGGGCCCACAGAATGGAGGAAGAGCTGGGGTTGGGAGAAAGAACAGGCTGCAAGCGAGGAATCATGGGGGAGGGGGACAGGGAGCACAGTCCAGGAGAAGGTTGCTGCCTCAGCTCAGCAGTTACCATGGCAACCTCTGTTCTGGGTGCCCCCACCTCAGTTGTCAGGACAATGACACCACTGGATGGGAGGGTGTGTGGGGAGTTGTAAGAACAGACTGACAAAGCAGGAGTAAGGCTCCTTGAGGCGCAGGGAGAGGCAGCTGAGTGGCCTCCCTGAGAGATCGCAGCTGAGGCAAGAGCAGGATGGTTTGGGGGTGCAAGGTGGAACCCCCTTACATGGCTCGCAAGTCTCGCTGAAAATTGTCCCTGGGGTGGTGTGGCCATGCTGGGGCTTTGCAGAAGTTTGGCTCCTTCACGCTCCATGTCACTTTCCTCACCGAGTCCCAGAATCCCTGAGGGTCTACGGGGCCTACGGGGCCTCCTGCCCTCCCAGCTCTGAGGAGCTCTCCAGGTCTGGAGCAGGGCAGAGGCTGCCCAGGGAACACCAGGCAGCCTGGGCGAGGCCATTCTTGGGACAGGATACCAGGGCAGGAACCAGGAACCGGGAACCGGGGCCAGGCTGCCAGGAAGTCAGCCCCTCCCCTCCCCGATCATTCTGTGCTCTGCTCACACCTACCTTCCTTCCTTCCTTCCTTCCTCCCTCCCTCTCCTTCCAAGCTCGCCCCAGGTGGAGCCCTGTCAAAGGTCCGTCCAACTTAGAACACTGAAGCGGAAGGGAAGGGGCAAGAATAGTATATACTGACCTTTTAGGGGCCAAGTTGGAAGCATGGCAGGTAGGTGCTCCATGGGCAGTGGGGAGGAAGGAGCAGGCCTGGGGGCACCTTAAGAAGCCTAGCAAAGAGGGCTCACGGGATGCCCACCTGTGGAGGTGGTGGCAGCACCAGGGGCATTTCTGTGCATTCTGCCATTAACTCATGAATTCATGATTCTCCCCGCTCCCGAGCCTTTGCTTCCAAATCCTCAATAAATGGAAGAAGCCTGAGGATTGGGAGCTGCCGCCCCCTCCCTCACATCTGGGGCAGCTAAGGCTGAAGGAGGGGCCAGGAGGTCCTGCAGTGGGCAAGGGGGGGCGAGGCGGCTTGTAGGCATCCATCTGTCAGTCCTGGGGTGGGTGGGGGGAGAGGAGAGGCAGAGAGGTGGAGAGAATGCAGGCTTCCTATTTTAAATTTTATCTGGCCCCCAAATTCCAGCAGGTCTGTGGTTCATCCCTAATTATTTCCCTAATATCATACTCTTCCTCAACTGACGTCCCTTAGCTTCCATTCGGCCTGTGTGTGTGTGTGTGTGTGTGTGTGTGTGTGTGTGGAGGGGGGCATCTTTACTCCTGTAATGGAAAACAGGGCTCGGAGACTCCAGAGCCAGCCTGGGAGTGACAGGGGCAGGACACCTGGTCTCTCGGTGTCCAGTTCCAGCAGCAAAATGGGGTGCCCCTGGGCACAGGGACAGTGTGAAGCCCTTGCCCTCAGTCTAAGAGGAGAAAGAGCAGCCGGAGATGAGGAGCTACTTGGCCTTGGACCAGGCAGGGCAGAGTAGGGCCACCTGGCCTTGAGGAGGGGTGAGGCGTGTGCCACACTCCCCTCATCTGGTTGTCTCTTCCTTGTCCATTCCCTCTCCCTGACCCCTCAGTCTCTTCCCCCTCTCCCTTCAATGGGCTTCCATCCCATCCCCCTCGGTGGTGGCCATGCATGCGCAGGACTCCCGGGCTCTGTGGCTCAGCTGCCCCATCTGCACACGCACAGCTACTACTCTGTTAGGAAGGAGTAGCTTCCCTGCTGCGGACAGTCAGGCTGGTGGGGAGGAGTTCGGGCGGGTTGGCTGCACACACATGGCTGCACACACATGGATGATGCCCCCCGTGGCGCCGGGTGGCAGAGAGAGATGGCAGGGCAGACGGGGCTGTGGCTCTCCTTCATGCCTGACCTGACGATGCGTGCACACACGATGGGCACAGGTGTCGGGGAACGAGGAGGCAGGCAAGCGGGGCTGTCAGCAGCCTAGGGCATATCTGGCAATTTCCCCCACTGCAATGTTTAACCACAAAGGGAAGAGCAATTAAAGCTAATCGCTCCCACAGCCTGGGGGCCACAAAACACGTACTCAGCACGTTGGCCCAACTCCCTGTGGTCTCACTTGTCTCCCCGTCATCCTGCTTCTCTCCTCCCCAGGTTCAGAGCCCCTGTCCTGGCCACCCCTGCACCCTTCCCTCAATAAGGACCAGCTCTGTGGCTCACTTCCTCCCTCCCCAGCTCCCTGGCTGCATCTCCGTCCCTCTCACACACATTCCCTTCATTCTCTCTCTCTGACTTGGGCTCCATCCTTGGCTGACTCACTCATTCTTTCATTTTCTCCCTCTCCCTTGCTCCCACCCCTCCTCCATCCCTTGGCCATTCTGGTGCCCCAAACCCAGCCATTGCCAGAACCCGGGTTCTAAGGGTAAGCAGCAGAAGTGGCCACCAGCACCCCTACTCCCCTACTCACCAGCTTCAGAGCACCAGGCTCGCTGGCCCTCAGCTCCTGTCTCCCCGTCCTGGAGTCAAAATGCCCCCCTTTTCCCAGTTCCAAAGCGGGGCAACCTGAAGCCCAGGGAGAAGACGCCGGAAGATGAGGGTGGACGCGGGGACAGGCCCCCCACTGCGCGTGATGCTCCCCGGGGAGACTGGAGAGCGGGCGGGGTGGGGGTGGGGGTGGGTGTGTAGCGCAGGGACGCGTGTGACCCGCCGCGCGGGCGTGCAGGAGTCACATGGGTGTGTGTCACCGCGTGTGCGGCGGGTCCCGGGGAGGTGTGTGTGATGGGGTAGGTGA
>NW_006282378.1:440941-444401 GCF_000327345.1 Myotis davidii
GAGGGGGAGCAGCCTCCTCCCCCCGCCTCAACCCCCAGTTCCCAGGTCCAGTCCTGCCCCTCGGGGCCACCCTTCTCCCCGACGACCTTGCGGGACTGCCGCGGCCGGGGCCCTGGGGCACCGATCGAATCAGTGGAGGGGTCCGCAGGCCTTTGGCTCGGGGTCCTCTTAGCGGCCTGACTCGGGATGTGGAGAAACCTCTATGTCCGCCCCGACTGTCCACGTTGGAGGCAGAGGGTGGGGACCAGGGGCAATCCTGGGGCCTCCTCCACGGGCCCTGCGGCCATGGATCTCCCTCCAGGATGAGGCCAGCCCGCCCGCCTGGGTGTGTTCTTGTTGTTTTACCTTTCCCAAATATGCCACCCCAGGCCTCCCCCCACCGTGATGTCATGTTATTTTCTAAGGAGAAAAAGCAGCACTGAGCTCAGCATGCAAATATAGACAACTTGCAAAGCCTCAGGCGGCTCCGGCTCCTAGCGGGGCCTCTGCCCAGGCCCCCAGGCGGCTCTCACTTCCCTTCCACCCCAGGGACTTTCCTCCCGGACCCTCAGCCAGACTGAAAGGAGGAAGGAAGAAGTGGGGAAGCATCTGTTCACCCCCATCTCCAGCCTGAAGGACGGGGCTCAGCTCTGGCGGGGTCTGGCCCTGCGGAGAGGTCTGGCCCATTCGTGTCTGGACGGCCTGGGGGTGGGGGGGCTGGCCTCCCCTCAGCTACCACTTGGCAGAGACCCAGGGCGTCCTTTCTGCAGCCCATACTCCCCCTGGAAGAGGCTCAGGCTCCTGAGGCATCGCGATCGCCTCGGGCTTCCCAGCACCCTGTCCCCCCTCCCCTGCTGCCCCTTCGATGGTAACACCCCCTTAATTTGCCTTGGTCTGTATCTCATTTGTTCTGCGTGGTGGGGCCAAAACGATTTCATTGACGCATGTTTGAGACTCAAAGAAGCTGAATGGTTCCCTGCATTAGAGGAAGCTCCAGGTCTTCCAGACACAAGCAGTACAGAGACCAGGGCTGCAGCTGCCTCTGCCCCTTCCTCAGGCAGGTTACGCCTCTGAGCCTCCCTGGCATCCCTGCTGGCAGGGTGGGGACACTGGGCCCCTCCAAAGGGCTCTCGTGATTTAGAACTTGTCTGTCTCCAGGGACTGGCACCGATGGGGGCCCAAAATGGGAGCTGTGCTAAGCAGTGGGCTCCATGATATTAATGTGTTGACCCCGTACCCATACTATGTATTTAACAGCTATTAAGTGGGCACAAGTTGGATGAATACGTGGTTTTTACTCTCTACTTCTGCCACCTTCCCCAGGAGCACTTTCTGGTTAGTCTGTGGAGGGGGAGACCTTTTCTAACCTCAGGTCTCATTCTTCCATACTCAGAAAGCCAGTCTCCCAGCAACATCCTTATCCCTGATCCATGAGAACTGTCTGTTAGTTATGGGCTTGTTCAGTAGCTTGGTCTCCCCCCACCCCCAACCCTGACTTCTTTACAGACAGGCACCCCAGCCTGGACTGTGCTGGAGAGAATGTGACTCCTTCCTGCCGGGAACTCTAGCCGGCCCGGGTCTGCGGGGTCCTCAGTGCACAAAACTCAGCGTCTCCTCTCCATTCCCATGGTCACCACTCGGGTGCATGTTCTCCCAGCGTCACCCCGTTATGATAACAGTCTCTGAGCCTCAGAGTTGGGCTCCCAGCCTCTGGTATGTCCCTCATCTCCCCTCCCTGGGCCCCTTCCTCCCAGTCACAGGATTAAATCCAAACACCTCGGCAGTCCAGGTCCATCACGCCCACTCCAGGTCGCAGCCACCACTTAGGCGTCTCTTTTTGTCTTTCTAGTCTCCTCTGTCTCCCCAAAAGGACACACACAGCCTTCTAACATTTCCACTGGCTGAAACGTCCCCTCCCCAACTCCTTTGCCCCTAATCCAATCCCACTCTTCATTTAAGGCCCAGAAAACGATTCCCTTCCTTTATGAAGCCATCGAAGCCCCCTCTGATCTCTCTCTTCTGAGCCCATTCTATTTGTTCCTTCTTTCAACCAACATTTATTGGGGACTACTTTTTGTGGGGCGCGGCTACAGTGTTTGGACAGGCTCAAGCCTTGGACTGAGGAGAGGGCACAGTCCTCTCATGGCCACGTGCAAGTCCCAGCTTGGAGGGCAGAGCCTCCCCAGCACAATTATAGCCAACAGCTGTAGTTGTAAGCTTGAACCTATGGTCCGAACACGTGGCCCCACGTGCCTGAGTGATGTAGGCTTGGTTGAGTTCAGGTGCATGTAGTTGAGTAGGAGTGAAACCCATGAGAATGTTGTAAACATCTTGATCACGCCCCTACTTTGCCTCATGGCATCTGCTATAAAATAAAGACACAGCTGGTGGGTGTTGGCGCTGTCCATCAGAGAGGCAGCGTCCCACTGAGACCCAGCTTTCATTCCCTTATCTGTCTTTTCTTAATCCTTTCACCTCCCCAATTCAGGGTCACTGAAACAGGCTGAGCTGGCATGGCACATAAGGCGCCCAATCTGGGGCTGAGTATGCCATGGCCATGCCATCGGACCACAACTTTTTGAGTGCCAGGCCCTGTGCACACAGAAAAGGCCTGGGTTCCTGCCTTCAAGGGGCACACAGTCTAGTGGGGGCAGACAGACATGTAAATGAAGAGCTAGGCTGGAACGAGTGCTAGAATAGAGTGCAGAGAAGGTGCAGTGAACCCTGAGGAGGGACCTGCGGGAGGGCCACCTCTGGAAGGCCTCACCAGGGAAGGGTTATTCACACTCAGTCTTGTCATTTAAATAAGAGCGGCAGGGAGGGTGCTATCGGGCAAAACAGAATCACTTAATTGCAGGTTGCTTTGTGTTTTTCTCCAACTGTTTTTCGTGTGCTTGTCTTGCCTTCCCAGTGAGGTTAATCAGCTCGAGCGAGCGAGCGCAGGGACAGGCAGGCACGCTCTGTTCTCCCCGAGCCTCACAGCGGTGCCGGACAAACACCATGTGCTCAGAAAAGGCCTGTTGACTTGCAGCAGATAAACATCCATGCTCCTCTGGGATAACTGCCTGAAGGGAGCCCCCCTACTCCGCATCACCACCTCTCAAAAGGCACCCACACCTAATGCACCCGCGCCCCGTCTGGCTGGCTCCCTCCTGCCATCGGGGTGAGACCTCACCGGCAGACACCTGTTCAGCTGCCCCAGATCCTTTATTGAGGCCTCTTGTTTGACCCAAATACATTAACAAAAGATGCTGAGATTCAGCCCCAATCGCAGGGCCCTCCCTTCCTCTCGGCCAAGGATATAGGATTTGAGAAAGTGGGGGAAGCACAGGTGGGGGGAACAGAGGAGAGATGGGGACCCAGAGATATGACAAGAGGAAAATCACAAGGAAGAGTTTAGGGAGTAATGGGAAGGAACATAATAGATACAGGACATTGTGGGGCAGGACACAGAAGTCAGATGAGATCGCTGGGCTGTTGT
>NW_006282378.1:444438-457314 GCF_000327345.1 Myotis davidii
CTCTCCTCCCGGTGATGGGGACCAGGGTCTCAGCACACAGCAGGTGGGGCACGGAGATGGTTGCCATAGCAACTAGTCATCATCGTCGTCATCATCATCATCGTCGTCGTCGTCGTCATCATCATCATCCTCTGTGTTGATCTCGCCCTCCAACACATCCTCTAGCCAGTCCTCCAGCTCCTCAGCGGAAGGCAGGTCCTCCTCATCGTCCATCTCCATCCATATGCTGTCCGCCTAGGACACAGCACAGACAGGACTGCGCTAAGCCCGACTTAGTGCTCTGGACCTGTCCTCCCATCGATGGGCTCAGCACATCCTTCCCTGAGTCCCCTGTCCCCTCCCTTCATGTCAGGGGCCAGGGGAGAAGGTCTAGGTTAGAACAGTGACCGTAGGAGTAGAAAGATCGGCTGGATGGGCAAATAGGTTTTTTTCCCTGCAGTCTTCCTGCCGTGCTGAGCTCCTAAACCAGACCTCTCTATCCTGCCCTTGATGCGGAACCACTGGTGGCTCTCCATGGCCTAAAGAGCAAAGTCAGAAACTTCAGCATTCAAGGCTTTTTACAACCTGCTTTCCCAGCACCATCCTCAGAGACCTCTAGACTCTCAAGCCACAAGAAAGGACTTGCCTTTTCCTGATCCTAATATTCATTTTCCTACTTTTGACCTTTTGTGCTGACTTTTCCATTCGTGTGGAAGTGATTTCTCATAATTTTCACTTGTGGAACTCCTCCACATTGTGCAATCTCCACTTTGAATGCCACACTCCTTGTAAACCCTTCTCTGCCTGACCGGTGTGGCTCAGTGGTTGAGCATCAACCTATGAACCAGAAGGTCACAAGTTCAATTCCTGGTCAGGGCACATGCCCTGATTGTGGACTCAGTCCCCAGTGTGGGGTGTGCAGGAGGCAGCCGATCAATGATTCTCTCTCATCATTAATGTTTCTACTTCCCTCTCCTTTCCTCTCTGAAATTAATAAAAATATAAAAAATAAACGTGTTTTTTTTTTATTTTCTCAAGCAAAAATCACTTTGATTTTTTTGCCTTCCTAGCATTTTATTTGTATCTTTATTATAGAGTTTATCAGACCTGTCCTGGTAGTGAATGGTTAGACTGAGAATTATATGAAAGCAAAGACTGGCTTATTAAGTTCAACTCAACAAACATTATCAAAGCACCTGTCATATGCGAATGAGATTTCTGCCCTCAAAAAGCTCAAAGTCTCCTGGAAGGGACACGTACGGCACATAAATAGTCACATGGAAGTCATGTTTTCAGTGCCAATGGGCTCTGAGAGCGCTAAGGAAGAAATGATTCCAAGTGAGCGATCTGGGAAGACTTCACGGAGAAGAGGATGCCTGAACTGGGCCTTAAAGGATGAGCAGCCGGTTCTGACAGGTGGAGACGGCCGTATTCGGGGTTAGGGTGAGGCTGGGCATGTCAGCTTCTTCTGGGAAGGCTCGGCTCCTCCTTAGCAGAGCGGAGGAGACTCAGCTGTTCTGGGAAGCAGAGTTGAGGGTCAACCAGGGGTGAATGACGGAAACTTACATCAGTAACATTGACGACTCCTATTTGTGGGGCTGACAGGTCGATGTCAAACGTCTTCTCCCAGTACGGAACCAGCTGTGGAGAGACCACATGGGGCAGCTTAAGGGGGTCGAGGGCACATGAGTCCAGGAGGGTGTGAGGGTCAGCGCAGGGATAAAGAGTGCCAGGAGCCCAGGAAAGCAGGAGGCCCAGCTGCAGGGCCTGAGAGCATAGGTAGAGCTAAGCAGTTAAAGCAGCGGTTCTCAACCTGTGGGTCCCGACCCCTTTGGCGGCCGCGACCATCCTGCATATCAGATATTTACATGACGATTCATAACAGTAGCAACATTACAGTTATGAAGAAGCAACGAAAATAATTTTATGGTTGGGTCACAGCATGAGGAGCTGTATTTAAAGGGCCAGAAGGCTGAGAACCACTGAGTTAAAGGGAAAAACTCTGAAGGGAAAGTATCAGGAGGACCAGCCAGGCATCTGGACGCCTCCCTGTTTTGATCCTGGGTCTGCCACTGAGTGACCCTGTGATGCTGGGCAAGTCACTTCTTCCCCGCCCTCCGCTTCCACATCTCTACACGGAGGCAGTCATGCCTGGGAACTGCCCATTTCCTCACATTCAGTTAGTTTTCAACAATGAATGCTGGGTGGTGGGGATGAGGCTGGGAACAAAGCTGTCCCTGAAACAGGGAACCTCTGTGCTTCGATTCTGTGATTGTGCACATCCACGTGCAGGGTGCATGTATCCATCTGCTCCCCAAATTCTCCTTTTCTCTGGAAGGAGCCAACCTCTGCCCAGCCTCTGCTCTGGGAGCCATGTGGGTGAGGTCCCATGTGGGTCACTTCCCATCCCGCTCCCCTCTCAGGCTCTCTCCATGCCCACAGTGCCCTTGCACATGCAGCAGGCATCATCTCCCAGGGCCTCCCGCTAAAAGCTGGGATAGGAACTCAGAAACAAGCTCCCTTCAGAACATGCCATAGCCTAGACCCTAACAGGACAGCGGGCCCGAGCGGTGCCTCTTACCAGGGGAAAGTCATCAGGGTCAATCCAGATGATGCTAAGATCAGGGTTTTCAGTGTTGTCTTGGGCCACAGCCTTGAGCGTCTCTAAGAACTCATAGCCGTCTTGGAGGGAACACAAGCGAGAAGCATGAGGGGGGTGGAGAGAAAAGGGACAAGCAGAAGACAGAACCCGGATCTCTCCTCACCTCCCGCAGCTCCACATGTCTAGCCCAGGCCACCTGCACTCTCCTAGGAATGCCTCCCAAACACCCCGTCTCCCCCCAGTTCATCCAGCCTTCCTCCCTCACCGGGATCAGCTTCCTCCGCAAAGGCCACAATGTGGATTCCATCCATGTCGTCCTCCTGCGGCAGGGGAAGGAGGGGGGCCTTAGCCGTACTCCCCAAAGTCAGAGAACCCCGAACAGACCCTACCTCTTCCCTGAACCTAAATTTTACGGAAACTCAGCTTCTGGATTAGGTGACTTCTTATGGTGGTGACCCTTTTCCAAGTGACACCTCCCTTCAGCTCTAGGCCCCAGACCTCCTCTGGCAAACCCTTCCGCCCCAGAACTGTGGCTCTACCTTGTCATTTTTTTTTCTTAATATATTTTTATTGATTTCAGAGAGGAAGGGAGAAGGGAGAGAGAGATAGAAACATCAGTGATGAAAGAGAATCGACTGGCTGCCTTCTGCATGCCCCCTACTGGGGAACGAGCCCGCATCCTTGCCATGTGCCCTTGACCGGAATTGAACATCCTTGCCATGTGCCCTTGACCAGAATTGAACCCGGGACCCTTCAGTCCACAGGCTGACACTCCATCCACTGAGCCAAACCAGCTAGGGCTACCTTGTCATCTTCATCAACTTACAGGTGACATATTCTTCAGAACAAAAACCCCCAACCTTTGCTGGCGCATTGTCTTTCCTACAAGTGAGGCATGAGGGCGTTTCTAGGGCTTGACTCTGCACCCACCCATGCTCCCCCAGGGCCTGGCCCTGTCTCGGGGTACTCACCCAGGTCTCATACATGCTCTCAGGCTTCAGCTTCCTCAGAGTCGATCTAGAACAGACAGAGGACACCCCCCAGAGAGTCCCCTTAGCAGAGGCTGCCTGTGGGCCTTGCCTAGGGCACGGGCAGCTTGTAGCCCAGAACAAAGACGCCTGGCAAAGTCTAAGCTCTGGGCACCAGGCTCAGATCATTGCATGGTTTAAACAGGTGGGAGGATGGAGGGTGGGCAAGGGGACTGCAAGAGAGCCTTTGGGTAGGAAGGTAAGAACTGGGCATCTGAGTATTCATTTTTTTCATTCATTCATTCACTCATTCATTCAATAAATTTGGGTGTCTGAGATGTTCTGAGCCCTGTGCTAGGTGCTGTGTAGACAGAGTTAAACAAAGCAAACACACTCTGTCCTGATAAAGGGGACCGTAATCTAGAGGGAGAGAGTGAGTGTGGTTTACACGGATGAACGGGCGTTTCCAGCTGTGCAGTTCTATGAAAGAAGGGAGCGATGAGTGAGTGTAGGGCAGGGTTTCTCACTATGGACATCTGGGGCCGGGTAACTCTTTGTGGTGGGGTCTGTTCTGTGCACTGCAGGATGGTTAGCAACATCCCTGGCCTCTACCCGCTAAATACCAGCAGCATTGCCCCCAGCCAAACACTCTCTCCAGACGCTGCCAAATATCCCCTGGAGAGCAAAATCCTCACCCTACCTCACCAGTCCCTCCACCCTGCTGAGTACGACTGGTGCAGGGTGATGTATGAGGAAGAGCCCAGGCCAGATCTGGGTTGGAATTCAGTTCTGACACTTGTTACCTGTGGAACCTCTTTACTTGAGGGTGTTAAAAGGATTAAATAGGAGAATACAGGTAGGAAGCACCTCTCGGTTCCGGGCAGACCACAGGCACTCCACACTCATCACAACCCACAGCACACATTCATGGAGAACCTTCTACGTGTGAGGGCTCAGGGCCGGTTAGGGTGCAAAAGACTGGAAAAGAGTCAGCGTATCTTGAGCACTGGCATCCAGAGGTGGGTTACCGCAGGTGAGAGATGCCTCCTGGTTGTCTGAGATCCCCCCACCCCCCGCCCGCCCCCTGCCCACGTCTCAGGCAGGTGCTCTCGCCCGCTCAGGGCCCTGCCCGGCCCTACCTCCTGTGCTCCTCCACGAAGCTGACAATCTCCTCCTTGCTGTTGGGCTTGTCTGGGATCGTCACAGGCTCATCCATGAAGGCTTCATAGAAGTCAACCTCGTTCATCTTCAGGGTCAGCTTCTTTGCCACCTTTGGGGGTGGGGGCGGAGCAGGGGATGCAGGGTTATGGTGAGCAGCAGTGTGACCGGGGAGCAGGGGATGCAGGGTTACGGTGAGCAGCAGTGTGACCGGGGAGCAGGGGATGCAGGGTTACGGTAAGCAGCAGTGTGACGGAGGAGCAGGGAAGAGGAAGGGAGTCAGACTGCCATTGTGACATTGGACAAGTGTCTTCACTCCTCTGGGCTTTGATTGGACGTGAGAGGACTGGGTTAGATCATCTAAAATCTTTGGGGTGGGGGAGCCCCAAGGTAGAGGTGGGAGTGTGGTGTGCAGGGAGGGAATAGGCCCCTATAGACTCTGGGAGAGGGACTGGAGGGCTGCTGAGGAGGACGAGGGGTGGCGTACCTTGCTGTCGAAGGTGGCGAAGAAGGGGATGTATGGATGGAACTCCTCTGCGGCGTCCTCAAAAGCCTTGTAATCTGGAGGGGGACACAGAGTCAGTCTCTGGGGGAGCAGGCTGTGCAAGGGGCCCTCTCCCGTCTTTCTCCCTAGTTCTGAGACCCACCCTCTCTAACCCTCTGAGAGTGAGTAAAGCATGTGATGGGGGAGGTGGAAGACTGGAGGTGCGGAGCCACCAGAGTGCAGGAGATCGGGGCAGGTGATGGAGCTGACTGGCGAGGCGTTAGGAGATAGAGGGGCCGTGAGGTGGGTTAAGTGTGGGGGAGGGGGGAGTCCAGGGAGGAGAGCCGTGGCGTCGGAGGGTTACCCACGCTCTGAGTCCTTGCTCTTGAAGTAGCCGATGAGTTTGTTGTCATCCTCGATGTTCTCAAATGCCTGCAGCTCTCGTTCACCCTCAATGAATTCCACAGGGTCCTCTAGGACCTGGAATAGCAGGGACATTGAAGGAAGGGAGTGAGTTTCCGTCCTCACTGGTGAGAGAGGAATGAGGATGAGGAGAAGAGGGCTGGGAACAGGAGGAAGGTGCTCACTGGTGTGTGTGTGTGTGTGTGTGCATGTATATGGATGGGTTTGGTTAAGGATAGGCACAAAGTCTTAAAGCAAGGACATTAGGTCCAGGGTCATGAATCCTCACATCAAGCAGAAACTCCACCAGGGTGTCAGCAGAGAGTTCGCCGTCATATTCAATGACTTCATCTCCCTTGAACACATAGATACTGTCCTCTTCGGTTAGTCCTAGGGCGTGGGCCAGAGAAGAGCATGACCCCAACCTTCCCACAGGCCCCAGAGTCCTAATTCAGGGCCAGAGCCTGTTCTATATCCCACTGGACCCCGCCACCTCCCCTCCCCTTCCCCAGCCTCACTCACCTCCTCTGCCCCTTAGCCCTACCCCCCTGGGGTCTATGCCCTGGTTCAAGGGGCTCTCCAGGGAGAAGCTGAGATCAGGTGGGGGTGTTAGGGGAGGATGTAGAAAGATTTCTCTTTCTCTGTTTGTCATACTAAAGAGAGATATTCATATGACCTCCCCTGAGGACTCCAGTGGCCAGTTGCCAGTTTAGTCCTTTAACCTCTGCTGTTACTGACTGGAAGACTCAATCACTGACTACCCCACCCCCATGCATGCCTGATGGCCAGTCTCAGGCCTGTGTTGCCCCCTGGTGGCCGGTGTTGTAACACCCATCCAGGGCTCTGGAGGGGGAGGGGTGGGAAGAGGCGTTTACTGAGGCCTCTCCAGCCCCACTTGAGTTCCCTGACTCCCCTTTCCCCCAGCACCTGGTCCTGTGGTTTAGTTATCTGAAAAACATGAAGAAGGCCGTGTCCACCTCTTTCTGGGACTTGAGCACCGGTCTCTATAAGGAATAAAAGAGGCCAGGACCCTTGGCCATGACCCTTCTAATGTCAGTATTTTCTCCATTCAGAATAGCAGGGTGGAGTTCCTAGCCCGTACCAGGGCTGCCCGTTCGGTCTCCAGGCCACCGTCCCCTCCTTGCGCTCCCACCCGCCCTTACCTAATTTCTTGGCTACAGCTGTGTCCTTCTCAGAGTCCACCATCCCGAAGCCAACACCCTTGTCTTCTAGGACTTGGGCTGCTAACTGCAGGGAGGGTGAGGTTAGAGTCAGCCCCTGGAGTTCACAGTAACCCCTATTCCCCACCGCATGTTTCCAAGTGGGCTGTTTGGGGTGCAGGCATAAGAGTTGACCTTGACACTGTGTCAGGATCCAGAAAGCCCCCACCTTTCCTACAGCCCCACCCTTACGTTCCCTCGCTCTGTAAATGCCTGAACATCTACTGCTCGCTTGCAATGAGGTTATTTTTTTTAAATATATTTTTATTGATTTCAGAGAGAAAGCGAGAGGGAAAAAGAGCTAGAAACATCAATGATGAGAGAGAATCATTGGGCTGCCTCCTGCACGCCCCCTACTGGGGATGCGGGCACAAGATATCAGACAGGAAAGGCAAGGGAGAGACAGAAACATCAGCGATGAGAAAGAATTATTGATTGGCTGCCTCTTGCATGTCCCCTATTGAGGATTGAGCCTGCAACCTGGACATGTGCCCTTGACTGGAATCGAACCTGGGGCCCTTCAGTCCACCGGCCGGTGCTGTATCCACTGAGCCAAACCAGCTAGGGCTGCCATGAGCTTATTACATTGAACTTCGAAGCGCTAAGCGCAATAGCCTACTTCCTCAGGAATGCGGAGGAATCTGGCTTTAGAGAGACTGAGGCCCTTCCCTCGCTCAGGGCTGGGCTCACGCATCCATCCTCACCAAAGGCCATGCCCAAGGTGGGGCAACATCCCTGGGATTCTCACAAGTGACCCGCGATGGGGAGAATTTTGGAGAGCAGGAGGGTAGTGGGCTGGGGTGGGCTGGTCACATTGCTGATGAGCGGGGAACTCCTGAAAGTAGAGGTCACTGGACCAGCACTTGTCACCCTCAGAGGGAGAGGGCCAGAGCCAGAGGAGACACAGCTGGGTGCCCGTCATCCAGGTGAACCTTCCCCTTCACTCTCACTCCCCTGGTTGCGGCCCCTCGGCCTGCCGGCTAGACTCTCAGCCTGGTGCGCTCTGCCTTGGGTGTGGCTTTCTGCTCAACCCCACCTCACAGCCTCCTGGAGTCCCAGGGGGACAGGAAGGGCGGCAGCTGGCAGGTGGATGGCCACGGGTGCTGAGCCCTCAGGATAAAAATACTCAGCTCATTACTCAGATGGCAGGTTCCAGCCTGGCAGGGGCACACAGACGTGAGAGGTCCTGGTATCTCGCCCTGAAATACTCCAAGCCCTGGGTCAGCGGGGCCTGTCTTACAGCCAGGAGAGAGAAGGGGCTGCTGAGGCCAGGACGAGGAGCGCTCACATGCCGGCCCCGGGAGGGATGTGCGGCTGCATCGCCCCGGCATCTCCAGGCGCAGGCATTTTCCCTGTAGAAGAGCCCCTCTCTCCTCTGAGCCCGCGGCCAGCTTGGGGGTGTGGAGAGCCTTCCCACAAAGAGAAGCTGGGAAGGCACTCTGAAGCCTCTTCCAGCCACAAGAATTTTCCCACCAGAATAGCCTGCCTGATCCAATAGGGGCAGCTGGGGAGCAAGGGAGCGGAGGCAGAGCGGGGGACTGAGGCATGTGGAGGCCTGCTGGGCTCTGGTTCACCGATAGCCATGAAGTAAATGACTTGCAAGATGTTAGTAACGGTGACATTGATACTCAGTGTAGCCCTCTTCGGGGTGCTGCTCCTAAAGTACACAGAGGGGCACGTCCCCCCTCCCCTGGAGAACCTCCCTTCTCCTTTTTTGCCCCCCTTCTGAGGACACCCCCGTCCTAGCCACACCTGGCACTACCAGCCTCCTACAGCATGGAGGAGACATTCCTCACAGTCTCCCTCCCCTCCCACCCCACCCCCAGACTCCAGTGGTACTTTTGGTCCCCAAGTCTCTCTCTCTCCTTTGGCTGAGGCCACATGCCCCTTGGGTCCTAATGGTCAAGACAGGGGTCCTGCCACACTGTCACCCTCAAAGGCCTGCGTGGGGTGATAGGATGGGGGTCGGGGTGGGGGCGCTGCACAACAGGGGCCGGGCCTGCGGCCCTCGGCACTCACCTCCAGGATCAGCTCCTCCATCTCGAACTGTCTCTGTGAGGCCTTGTCGTCCTCCGGGGGCTCGTGGTAGAGCAGCGCGAGCACCTCGTACTTCTTGAACACGTTCTTGTAGTTCTTTGCGTTGACATTGACCACGCGGTCCACGCCATCGTACTCGGGGAAGTCCAGCCCGTCCTGCCCCCGCACCCCGGACTCGGGTGTCCCTAGCACCAGCAGCAGCAGCAGCGCCAGCCGCAGGCCCGGCACAGCTCTGGCCCCCATCCTGAGGGCGGCGCGCATGGAGGTAGTGAGATCTCGGTCGACTCTGCTGGTCCAGAAGAGGTTCGCTGGGGAGGGAGGAGCCCTGGGTCCTGACTCCTGAGCCGGGGGCTCACAGTGAGGGTGGGGTGGGGAAGGGCCTAGGGCAGTGGACAGAGGACACTGCTGGGTCCTGGAGACACTGTCTACAGAGCCAAGAGAAAAAGGGTCAGGAGGAGGACTAGGAGCAGGGGGCGGGGAGGGAACCCGAGCTGCCCCTGAGATTGGCACCCCTCAGCCCCACCTGGTCCTGTCTAAATATGTTTTCAGAATTGGCAGGGGAGACGGGTAACCTTCTGAGGCCAGGACAGCTCCATGAGACTGGCATCTCCCACCTCCCGCGCCTCTCCCCCGGCTCCCAGAGCCTCCCTCCTCTCCCCTCCCCACAATGTCCAGGGCTCCTCGCCCCTGCCCCACACCAGCCTAGCGCATCACCATATTAAGAAAGGAAAGGGCTGGAGCTAAAAATAAGAGCAGATGAGCCGAGAAGTAAATGAAACTGGGGCTGGTGAAGGCAGAGTTGGGGTAAGTAGGGGAAGTGAGGGCCTGGGGACTCAGAGAGGAGGAAGTGGGGGTAGAGAGGGAGATGTTCCGCATCAGAGGTTAAACCCACGAAGCAGGAGAGAAGGGACACGCGCAGTATTAACTCTAGGTCCTAGAACCTGGAACCCCTTCCAGGTGAAGTCTGTTTCTTTGATCCAGTAGCGAAGAGGGGCAGCGCAAAGGCGATCCAGTCTGCAGGCGTGAGACCCCCTGCCCTTCCCTTTAAAGAACCAGGACCAAGGATGAGGTCATTCTCTGAATAAAAGATGGAGCCTCGTCCAGGACTGGAGGCCGGGCTCAGTTCCAGCCGGTTTCTTCCGCTTCACTCAGCACTCCTAACTTGGAAAGCAGGGGCAGGACGGGCGGGGGGTGGGCAGCGCTGCGAGATGGGCCTGGGGCGCCTCTGCCCCCCGAGGAATGGAGAAAGCCCCTGGCCGCTGCCCCCCGCTCCTGCTCTGGACTCTGATCCTTGGTTTTCTGCGCACAGGGGAGCGGGAGGGTCCCCCGGCTGCTGGTGCCGAGGAGAGCAGCGAATAGCAGTCATTCATTCCTATGTCTTTCACAAGGAGGATCAGGTATAAACACTAGGGGGCAGGGGGATTAACACTGGAAAATCCTGCGCCAAGGATGTAGGTTAAGTCCGTGCACCCGAGAGCCCAGCCGAGTTGGGAAGGGCTCTCTCTAACTTTCTGGAGCCCATCGTGGGGGTGAGGGCCAAGTGGATGAGTTCAGCTCTGGGTACCTGGGGAGGAAGGACCTTCTCCAGGGCGCTTACCATTCGCTGGTAAACGGAGGCGCCCCCATGGCGGGGCTGGGTCAAAGCCAGAAACCCCCATGCCCACCCCGAGATAGCTCCGATTTGGAGCGACGGTGTTGATTTTGCACCCAAGCGGCGGCGTGGAATTGTGTTGGAGGAGCGAACTTTCCCACGCTCCCGTGGGCAGACCTTGCAGGGCGGAGGCCACAGAAAGTCTCGGGCGTGTGGCAGAGTGAGTCCTGGAGCACAGCTGCCCCTGGTGCAGGAGGGGCCGGAGCCAGCCTAGGCGGGGCACGCTGGAGCCCGAGACCTCAGAACCGTCTCCGGCTCACGGGAGTGTGGCTCAGTGCGCACAGCTCCGCAGCCAGTGGGAAGGCTGGGCAGACCCACGGGGCAGCAGTAGGTGGTAGATTGTAGATGACATCCAGCCCCGTCTCTCACGTGGGCTGCCCGCTGGGGGAGGGGAGCATGTGGACAGAGACCCTGGGCCATCAGACTTGTCCACGATGAGTCTGACCTTCCGTGTGCCTGCGAGGGCGTGAAATGGAACTCAACGGTGGCCCAGGCTCGCTCCGTTTCCTCCTCTTCTCCTGCAGCTGCCAGACTACTCATCCCGTCCCGCTCCCTCTCCTGCTCTCGGCTCCTCAGTTCCACCCTATGCTTTCCAGTAGCTGCACCCTCCCCCACCCTTTGCGCTCCGCTGCTCGGCTCGGCGCCTTCCCGCTGAGCCCCTACTTTCAGGCCCTTGGGCTCAGCCGGCTCAGCCACTGGTGTCAAATGACCCTGAGTTGGGGCCTCTGTATTTTTAACCCACCAGACACCCGAAGCTCTCGCTCCTGAAACCCGAGGAGCTGGCCCCTCCATACCTCATTCACACACCCCCTGGCCCCTCCATCTCCCAGGGTCTGGTTCAGCCGTGTCAGCAGCCGGGTGGGGGGAGGGGGGAGGGCAGGACCCCAGACTGACATAGCTGTGTCCCTAGGAGACCTTGCAGCGGAAGAGGGGGGGGGGCATGGGTGGGGAGACGTCTGAGGCGGGTGGGGGGACAGGGGCTGACTGCACCTCACAAGGCCCTTCTCCTTGGCCTCCCACCCGGACTGGCCCGTAACCCTTCTCCCATCACGGTCCTATTCTCTCGCTTGTTTATTGTTGTGTGTACTTTTGGCCCAGCCCTCCTTGTAAGACTAGTCTGAAAAGTGGAGAAGGGCACGAGTTCTGGAATCAGAAGGCCCTGGGTTTCCTCATCTCTAACATGGGGCGGGAGGTAAGAATGTTTGCTGTGTGAGTTCATGGGCGGTATAAGGCCCTTGTCCACGGCAGGCAAAGCACGCAGCCACCAAACACATTTCCCCCCAGCTTTCCTTCGCCTTTCTCTCCTGCGCTGTACGCCTTGGGGCACAGCCAATGGTCTCCTCTAACAGAAGCCTGAAAATGAACTGACCCACAGGGCAAAGTAGGCCACTTCACAGAGCAAAGCCCTGAATGGGTGGAGAGCCAGGCAGGAGGGAGAGGCTCCCTGCGGACTCCTCAGTCCCCAGACACTCAGCGATGTGTGTGGGCCCAGGCTCTGCGACCAGGGTGTGGGGCACGGCCATCACCCCTTGTGGAGTCTGGGGCAGCTGTTTCAGCCTCTATTTCAAGGCAACAGCAGAGAGAAAGGACCAAGGGGGGGATGGGGGGGAGATGACCTGCCCAGCACAGCGGGTGGAGGGCAGGGATCACCGTGCCTTCCTCGGCCCCAGGTTCACCACTCACCATACGACCCTTCCCACGTCATTTAACCTCTCTGACCTCAGGTTCTCCACTGATGAAGTAAGGTCCCTTCTAGCACGAAAACTGAGTCTATAAGCTGATCCGAGGACCAAAAGTGGGGGCTGGGTGAGTCCACCTAACAGAACCGGCTGTGGTGCTGGGGTCCCGTCGCGTGTGGTCTGCTGCTCTTTCCTCCCCTTTCCCGTTTCTCTGATTCCAGCTGGCTGTGTCCTGTCCGTGCTCCCCATCGGGTAGGGGAGTGACTTTAAGATTGGGATAGCCCCCCAAGGGCAACGGTGCTCGATTCTGATCCCCTCCCAGCCTCCATGGTGGTCCCTGACTTTCCCTGGCTGCCTGGCTGCCATGGAGACCTAGAATGAGAGCATCACAGTCACCACCACTCTCCCCAAATCTGATGCGACACGACCAGCCACGTGAGAGATGTTGTCAGCGTTTACTGTCTAGACTGGCTACTGATTCAACAGGACAAGGTCCCTCCCTGCTGGGCCCAGTCAGAGGCAGACTGGGCTTCATTACCCGCAACCCACTCCCTCTCCTCCCCGTGGTGTGACCAGCCCAGCCCCAGGACTGTCTCTCTCTCTCATCCAGGGTGATTCATCCCAGCATTTCTCTGTCCCAACTCAGATGTTGTGCCGAACTCATCCTCCCGAACCCCCCACCAGCCCATGTCACGT
>NW_006282378.1:457326-464290 GCF_000327345.1 Myotis davidii
TCCTCTTCTGAGTTTAGTAGTAGGTCTCCCTTTCCACCCAGCCTGCGGGAGAGAAGAGACCGGATTGACCCGGGAAAGGCAATGGGAGGCAGCCAGGAGAGGTGAGCAGAAGGGTGAGCGAGGACCCGGTGGGAGGCCTGAGGGTGGACCGCAGGGCGCCGAGGGTGGGAAGGAGCAGGATGGTGGAATCGAGGACTGAAGGACCGGGGTCCATGCACAGCCCAGGCAGTGAGGAGGGGAGAAGGGCAATGGGTCTGACGGAACCAGGGGGGATGGGAGAGCTAGTTCGGGCTGCGACCACTCAGTCAGAGGGGGGTGCTGGGAGCCTACCTCCAGGATGAGTACGAATGGTGAGTTTCCTCATTTCGTCATAGACGAAGATCAGAAGGCTGTAGGGAGTGGCACAGAACCACCAGAGTACCCTGTAGGGACAAGAGGTGGTCAGTGTGGCTGGAGACAGAGGGGCCAGAGAAGGGCAGCCGCGGAGAACAGCGCACGGGCATTGGGTGGAGGGCTGGTCCCCACCTGAGGAGGTCAGAGTCTGGGGATGAGAGCGGAGAGATAAATGCCACATCAGGGGTCTAGCCAGTGGTCGGCAAACTGCGGCTCGGCGTGTTGGGCTGCAGGCAACCGCGGCAGGACCTTCCTAAGCAGGTGGACCTGCAGGCCTCTGCCCCTGGTACCCCTGTCCCGCTTCCCTGGGTCTGGAGTGGGGCCAAGGAATTAGCATCGTCAGGGCGCTCCGGGTGATTCTGATGCAGACAGCACAAAACCTGCATTTTGAGAACAATCAGCATGAGGGAGGCAAGGGACATGCAACCCAAAAGGTTGATTTCAGGGAAGAAGAGCAGACAAGTCATGGTTAAGAGAGAAGCTGAGGGAAGAGTGTGTGTGTGTGTGTGTGTGTGTGTGTGTGTAGGAACCACTCTGGGATCTGTGATGCCGCAGAGACAAGAAACCAGTCATCAGTGTGTCACAGGGCCCAGCTTAGTGTGCTAGCCTCTGCGTTCCTCTGGGTGGGACTGGTGAAGAGGCAGATGACCATGGACAGCACAGGCCTAGGCCAAGGTAATTTACACACACACACACACACACACACACACACACACACACACACATATATAAACAGTGATGGACATACTGCCACCCATTCATTCAACAACAATCGTCATATGTTGTCTCTGTGTTTGTGTTAGGTTCTGGGAAGATAAAAATGATGACGTGTGGTCTTTGATCTCAAGGAGCTCAGGCAAACAAGGAAAAGAGGATAAAGAAACACAGAAAATAAATAATCTCAATATTAGGTGATGAGTCTTGTGGTCCAGGTACATGCAGAGTGTTTGGGAGAACAGGCAATGTCCAGCTGCACTTCCTGTTACTTATACTTTGGCATCAATAGCAACAATAACAGAGTTACTTTTAACCAAGCACCAACTCTGACCCAAGCCCTGGGCTCGGTGCATTATATGCATTTCTGCATTTAATCCTCACAACAGTCTGCCTGGTTTGTACTAGTGAGACTTTGCAGATGAAGCTGGGGTTTACAATGGCTAAGAAGTTGTCCAAGGCACCAGGATAATACACTGTAGAGTTGAAATTCAAACCTGGGTAACTGTGCACAGTGACAGATGGTTACTAGACTTACTCTGATGATTACTTTTGTAAGGTATATAAATGTTGAATCACGAAGTTGTACACCTGAAACCAATATAGAATATTGTATGCCAACTATAATTATAAAATTTTAAAAAAGAAAGAAATTCAAACCTGGGATTGTCAGTATCTAAGAACCATGGCAATCTCTGTTATTAAACATTAACTGAGCACCTACAGTATACAAAGCACTGTGTAAAACACTGCAAGGGACAGAAAGGTGAGCAAAGTATGTAAGTGCAGAGAAAATGAGTTGGAAGAATGCACACAAAATCATTAACAGAGTTGCTTCTATGCAGGAGGGGAGGTGAGTGGGGGCGGAGTGGAATGGGAGTTTTGTTTTTTCCTCTGTAAAGTTTTTAAAATAGAATTTTTTCACAAGCATATACTAATGTGAAAAACAAAAACACAGGCATGAACCAAACAAGGGACCAAGTAAGACTTTCAGTCTGCCAATTCACATAGAGGCATGTTAAAACATATTTGCATACATACGACAGAATTAGCTGTGCATATTGGGTTAATTTTATGATTGCTTCAGCCCTGAGCATAGGTATCCTTGAACAACTAACCAGATATCATCATAAAAAAAAAAAGTCACTCGGGCCATTGTGGTAAGTCCGCCAATTTGCATGTCTAGGGGGTTGTGATGACTGGCCACAGTCCCCAATCTCTCTCTAAATAAGAAGCATTTGTCAGAGTACAGACAATTCTTTTTACAACATTGAGTGTACCCCATTTTCCCAGGTGGCCCCAGCTGGGCCTTCCCTGCTCAGGCACATATTCCCTGGGCACTGAGATCCCCCTACTCGCATCCCTTTCTTACTCACTTGAGGGGGTACATTCGCAGGGCCACGTCCATGCCTGGAGTATAGGACAGAAAGGCAGCCAGGAATGTCTCCTCCAGGATGCCAAACAATAGGATCTTGTTTCTGGGGAAAAAGTGCTTCATTGTAGGCTGGAGTCAGGGAGGAAGGGAGGGGAAGGGACAACGTGCGGCACTGTGTGCAGGTTTGGGGGCGCACTGGGTCCCTCGGGGGCGCTCACTTCATGCCCTGCTGGAAGACTGAGAGGCGGCGGGTCTTGCAGATGATGAGGTCGGCCCACTGCACGATGACGATGCTGACAAAGAAGGCCGTCTGGCAGGTGAACTCCACCACCTTCCGCTGCTCGTAGGTCTGCGGGGAGGTGGGCAGTGCCAGAAGGGATTCAGACAACCCCAAAGGCGTCTTCCCTCTGCCGCCCGCCCCCCCAGACCCCAAGACCAAGTTATGTCCTTAGATTCCCAACAACACTTCGCTCCTCTCTCGCCTAGCACTTCTCATGCCATGGGACAAGTTGTTTTCATGGCCCGAGAGAGTCCTAAGTCATGTCTTATCTTTGTGTCCCTCTCCCATGCTTAGTTCAGTGGCTGGCTCATAGTTTGGCTCGGGGCTAAGTTAATAAGGAGGGTGGAGTAGGAGAAGAAGATGGGCTTCAAGAGAAAAACAGAGTCGAAGAGGCCAGTAAGGAAGGTTGGGCCAGAGGGGAATCTGAAGATGGGAGAGAGAACGTCTGAGGGTGGCACCAGATGGGAGACAGCATCCTTCCATTCCTTCATTCCTTCATTCACACTTTCCATGTAAGGAACTTACAGTCTAGTGGGGAAGGAGATGTGTTATGTGAGTACAATAGGTAAGTTGTAAGAGAGCCATCACCCAGGGCTATGGGAACACAGAAGAGGTGCATCTGAATGAGACTGGAAAGAGCATGTTTATAATTCTTGTAGATGGAATAAAGAAGTTGAAGCTACATAGGACTGAACAATACTGAGATACTAGAGATCATGGAATGTGGTCAAAGTTGTACTTGGAGGGAGCAATAGAGCCTTAAGCGATTAGCAAACAAAGGCTGAAAATTAGAGCCAAGTATTGAACTTGGAAAGATCGATGGGCTCCTTGTGTGCATCAGATCTCACCACCGCCCTCCTTCACTGCACTGGGCTGCTGAGCACCGCGCCCTCCGTCATCCCGTGAAGGTTTTCGCACTCCCCACCTGGGCTTGTTTCCCAGGTGAAACTCCAGGGTGCTCTCAATAGCTACAATCTCTTTGTAGTTCCAATGCCAAGCATTCCTTTCTCTTTGACCATTATCTTTCCCTTTCCATCTCACTGACTCTAATATCTCAATTTCAACCCCATCTGACCCAATATGTCCTATATTTGCTTATTATCTGTTTCCTCCTCAGCCCCTAACTGGAATATATGCTCCACAAGACCAATAACTTGGTCATTTTTGTTCACTACCATATCTCCAGGGCCAAAACAGTAACTGGTACATAGAAGATGCTCAAGAAATATTTGCTAAATGAGTGAATCAGTGGTAGTCAATGGAATGACTGGTGAGAGATATTTAGAAGCTAAGGAGCTATCCTTGCTTCTAGTAATATGTGGAGTACTTCCAGGGTGCGGAGCTCTGTACTCAATTATCTCGAAGTCACAGCTGGGAAGAGACATACCGGAGACCCTGCCTCTATGGAGCATATGCCTCAGGATGATTATTCTCAAACCATTCTGCATTCCCTCAGGAGATTTTTGATGTGATTTGATGTTATTTTAAAATAATTTTAATTACTTTTATTATAAATGAATACATGTCAAGCTGCATCTTGGCAACAGGGAGATGGTATCAAAATATAAAACTTGCCCAGTCGCCGAAACCGGTTTGGCTCAGTGGATGGAGCGTCGTCCTGCGGACTGAAAGGTCCCAGGTTCGATTCCGGTCAAGGGCATGTACCTGGGTTGCGGGCACATCCCCAGTGGGAGATGTGCAGGGGGCGGCTGATCGATGTTTCTCTCTCATCGATGTTTCTAACTCTCTATCTCTCCCCTTCCTCTCTGTAAAAAATCAATAAAATATATTTAAAAAAAACAAACAAACTTGCCCAGTCGGTGTGACTCAGTGGTTGAGCTTCAACCTATGAACCAGAAGGTTCCATTCCTGGTCAGGGCACATGCTCTGATTGCGGGCTCAATCCCCAGTAGGGGGTGTACAAGAGGCAGCTGATCAATGATTCTCTCTCACTACTGATGTTTCTCTCTCTCTTCCTTTCCTTTTCTCTCTGAAATCAATAAAAAAATATATTTTTAAAAAGACATAAAACTAACAAGGGCTTGAACTGGGGATTGAGGTGATATGGACAATGGGGACTCAGGGCATCATTGACTCTGGAGCAGTGTTGGCAGCTGGAAACACTGATATCTGATGACCTCATGAGGCTCACTGTGTGTGAGGGGAATCTTTTCAACACCCCAGATTTTAAAAAAATATATTTTTATTGATTTCAGAGAGGAAGGCAGAGGGAGAGAGAGATAGAAACATCAATGATGAGAGAGAATAATTGATCGGCTGCCTCCTGCATGCCCCATGATGGGAACAAGCCCACAACCTGGGCATGTGCCCTTGACCAGAATCGAAACTGGGACCTTTCAGTTTGCAGGCTGACACTCTAGCCACTGAACCAAACCAGGTAGGGCAACACCCCAGATTTTAATATACTTTTGAGAAACTTGCAATTCACTTGGTTGGAGGTACTATGGTGAAGTAGGAAAGTATTGGGCAGGAATCAATCCAGAATTCTAGTCCAACTCTTCTAGGATTCACAGTAGGACTTTGAGCAAGTCACTAAGTCTTTCCCAACTCAGTGTCCTCATTTATAGATGATGATAGTAGCCTGTGTTTTCTCTATGGTGCCAAGGTTCTAGCAATAACTGGTGTCACATCTCCCACTGTCTTAGAACTTGGGACAGAAATATTCACAGATAAAAAAAATCATGCTTACTAAAATTCTTAAACACATAGTGTTGGTTTAGGGCTTCAGTTTGGGTCTCATTCATCTTGAGTGTTAGAAAAGACTACTACAGAGAGGAATCCTATAAGTTTAAAAAGTTTAGAATGAGTCCTGCCAGAGAGCTCAGTTGCTTAGAGCGTCAAACTGATCTGCCAAGGTTGTGGGTTCGACTCCCAGTCAGAGTACAAGCAAGAATCCACCAATGAATGCATAAATAAGTGGAACACCAAATTGATGTTTTTTTCTCTCTCTCCCTCTCCCTCCCTCTCTCTCTTTTTCCCTTCCTCTCTCTAAAAAAAATTTAGAATGGCAAAGAAGGGATATACAAAAAAAATGGGTTTTAGGATTTGAAATTATATTATTTGAGCTCCCATCGAGGGAGAGAGCGTAACAGGAGACAGAGGACCCAGCACTCATTACTGGGTAATGATGCTTAGAAGATAGAAAAACAGAAATCAGACCTCAAAAGTTGACAAGGCAAAGAAGACTTCCAGGAAGCCAAAAGATACTGGAAGGTAATGACAGACAACAGACAGTAGGAATGAACACAAGTGAAGTCATGTAAAAAAGAGAAGAATATTTGCTGACATGATTAGAGAATGAGGTTGAAAGTTACAATACTCATCTAGGACTAGAGATAAGGCATCAACTCTATCTACTTCCTCCATTTTCCCACTCCTCAAAAATTTGATAAACCCACTCTTCCCTATCACTTCTCTTTTTAAAAAAGAGTTTTTATCGATTTTTAGAGAGAGAGGAAGGGAGATGGAGAGAGAGAGAGACATTGATGTGAGAGTGGGACATCAAAACTTCAATCACCTGCCTCCTGTATGCATGGGCATGTGCCCTGACTGGGAATTGAACGGGCAATCTTTTGGTGCATGGGAGAATGCTCAACCAACTGAGCCACACCAGCCAGGGGCCCTGTCACTTCTTCACTTTTACTAGTCACTATCTACTACCCTACCCCTCTTACTCACCCACTGCTGTCCATAGCTGTCCTCCAGATCATTGAAGTATCGATTTTCCCAGTTGATGCGGATGCCCAGCAGATCAATAGGCTTAAAACCATTTTCAGCCAGAATCACAAAGTACGTAAAGAATCCAGCCACAGCCTGAATCATCCCTGTGAGTGGTAGAATCACAGAACAGGGGAACCTGGCTCAGGGAGACTTCAAAAGACAGACCTTACACAGGGTGGTGGCTGGGACTTGCTTCTGGCTGGGTTGGTGTGTGTGGAGCTGTAACGCTGAGGATGCTTCCAGCAATGATCTGATCCCATCATTTCTGTTGGACTGGCCTCCAAGGCCCGATGTGTATTTCTAATGTCTCACCCAGTCATCTTTCAATCATGTAATCTTAAAATCTGAAAGGACCTTCGAGAAAATTTCTTCCCTCTCCCCAATGAGTAAGGGCTGGACTCCTCCCTCTCCATTTTCTCTGACATTAGAACACTCACAAAGTTCTCCCCTCCCCTCCCCTC
>NW_006282378.1:464410-470974 GCF_000327345.1 Myotis davidii
CTTATCAGGCCCTTGCCTCTCCCTTACTCAAAACCTGAATTCCCCATGCCTGGACCACAGCAGTAGCCACTAACTATAGAGCTGTGCACTGTGCAGATGCCCTGGACATTGCTCTTCACAAGTCTGAACTATTATTTACATCTCTTAAGTGGGAAACAAAAGCACAAAAATGATTCAGTCATTGTCCAGGGTCATGCAGGAAGTGGTAAAATGGGGATTCAGACATAGGTCTGGCTCCTACATCCCTACTTTTTCTGTGTGTTTCCTCCTTTAGATGTTGGGATGGACCACGTCCAAGGTCTGCTGCCTTTTGAAGCCTTTCTCTGAGTCAGGTTCCCCTGTCCTCAATCTCTTCCCTGTCCACCCCTCATTCTACTCCTGAAACACCCTACTGCACCTGGCAACTCAAGAATAAAGACATCTAATGGTTTTCAAATGTACTTCAAACCTGGACCAATTGCCTAGAGCCTTATTTTGCACTGCTCCTTTATCAGGAATAAACTGGCTTATTCACCCTTCAACAGCCAGACCATGTGAATTTCTCCTCTCTTCTTCCCCGCCCGCCCCGCCTCCCCCCTCCCTTCTTAACTGCACTTAATCTAAGCCCTATCTTTCAGCATCAAGTTTAAGTCCTGTTTCCTTCATAAAACGTCTGACAATCCTCATGACTGGTGAGCCTGCTTGCTTTTGTACTCCTGTCTATGCTCATTTTTTTGGCCCTTGGAAAGATGCTATCATCTTATATATATTTGTCCCTTCCTGGCTGGGCGTTAAGTCAAGGGCAGACCATAGATCAATGATCTCTTGTATTCCCAGGGCCTAACACAGTTTGTGGTTAAGAACCAACTGACTTCCCAACTGAGATGGCTCCAATGACTAGACAGGTGCAAACATTCCCCGCTCCCTTCCCCCGCGCTCTGGCCGCACCAATTTGTCCATAGGCCATGCCGATGAGACGGTCGTTCACCAGTTTCTCAGTCTTTGGATTCCGTGGAGCCCGCTTCATGATGTCACTCTCAGCTGTCTCATAAGCCAGAGAGATAGCAGGGACCTGAGAATGGAGGGGGGGAGTAACAGGGGGACACAAAATTCAGAAGGAAACACAGAAGTCATTCCAGCTCGGTCCCTGTCCCTGGACACAGAGTCCTCCTACTGCTCAGTCCGTCTCACAGGAGTTCTGCAGCTGGGTCCCGGTTTGGTCCTCACCATGTCAGTGCCCAGGTCGATGCAGAGGATGGTGATGGTGCCTAGAGGCAGGGGGATGCTGAGGATGATGAAGAACAGGAAGGGCGTGATCTCGGGGATGTTGCTGGTCAGGGTGTACGCGATGGATTTCTTCAGGTTGTCAAAGATCAGGCGGCCTGGGGGGAATGGTCAACCTTCTGTGAGAACAATAGAGAGGACACACCTCCCAGAGACCAGCTCCTGGACAGAGAGACCACTGTAAAGCAGTGTCGTGACCCGTGAAAGTGTCTGGAGGTCCTAGGCCTCGGTGGTCACTCTTTGTTCTTGGATTCAACATGGCTTATTAAGCAGGGTTGGGCCCGGTTAATACTTAGAGGCGCTTGTGAACCCCAATATAAAAGTGGTGAGAAGGTTAAGGCCAAAGTTGAAAGAACCTGGGCTTAGGTTCTGATCTCATTTTCTGCCATAACTGGCTTGTGACTTTGGTTGCTCCTCACCTTCTGCCTTGTAAGATGGTTTGATTTCCTCCCTGATGACCCTTTCAAAAACTGTCATCTCTACCGGGACCCCTGCTTTATTGTTTTCATTGCACTTAGCGTCCTTTACTATACTCTACAGTTTATTGTCTGTCTTGTTCTGCTAGAAATGAAATGACACGAGAACAGGACTGTGCGTCTTTTCATTCCTCACCGTTGCATCCCCAGCATCTAGAATAGTACCCGGCACAACTATGGTTGGTGCTCAAAAAAATGTATTGAACTGAATATAAAATATTGAACAATATCTGGATCACCTGAGGTCTCAATAAAACGATAACTATTGTCCTATTATGTTAGTTTTAGTAAGATAGCTCCAGGCAGAAAGCAGGAAGCCTGGGAATCAGAATTCTGGAATTCTCATTTACCAGTGGGTATTGTCTTCAGAATTCTCTGGGAAAGAGGTAATAAGTTTGGCTCATGCAATCAATTTATCGATCAGGCTCCAACTGATCTTAATATGTCAACATCATTCATGGAATAGGTCCCTACGAGGCCCTCCTGACATATGGAGTATGAAGTAGTCCAGGGAGATGGCTATGTTGTGGAATTTGTTGTGGACCTGCTTGAATCTTCATGAGAGAAGAAAGAAGATACTACAGCCCGGCTGGCACGGCTCAAAGCGTCGACCTATGAACCAGGAGATCATGGTTCAATTCCTGGTCAGGGCACATGCCTGGATTTCGGGCTCGATCCCCAGTGTAGGGTGTGCATGAGGCAGCCAATCAATGATTCTCTCTCATCATTGATATTTCTATCTCCCTCTCCCTCTCCTTTCCTTTCTGAAATCAATAAAATATATATGTATATATTTATGAAAGAAAGAAGATACTATAGTATAGTCCTAGTCTTGCTAAATAATCTGGCCTTTCCTCCAATCTAATAAAAAAGGGCTCCTGATTATAATGGTCTATAAGTACCAACTGAATCTGGTTTGCAAAATTTTGTCTTACAGTGATTTTCCCCAGTCTTTTTTTTTTTTTAACAATATACAAATGAAACCTATTACCAGATTGTAGATACAAAATAATTAGCCATTGACATGCAATAAACATTAATATTTCAAGAAAAATGATTTTAAATAGAATAGATTTTCCCCAGTCTCTACAGCATCATCCAAGTTGGATGATGGACAATGGGAATGAGAGCACCGCACACCAACTCCCACGTGAGTCTGAGGGTCAAGTCCCAACTCTGCTTCCTCACCCTCCTCCACGCCCGTGACGATGGAGGCGAAGTTGTCGTCCAGCAGGATCATGTCAGCTGCCTGCTTAGAGACGTCGGAGCCAGCGATGCCCATGGCGATGCCGATGTCCGCCTTCTTCAGCGCCGGGGAGTCGTTCACCCCGTCGCCCGTCACCGCCACGATGGCCCCCTGGGAGAAGCACAGAGGGAGCGAAATAATGACTGTCAGATTCAAGACCTGTTCCCCAAATCAGTTTGATTTCATCATCCCCCGTTTCTTGATATAATCATGCTTGAGGGAGGCCTCTTCGCCCTTCCTTCTCCTGTTCCTCCTAATATATTGAAACTCTCAGGGGAAAACCCTCTCAGGGAGCCCGCAGACTGCTGCCCATCTCCGAGGTTCAAGATGGGATTCTGGAGTGTCCTCGGGCCCCGCAGGCATCGCTCTGCTTGGTGTCGGCCTGGGCCATGCCACGCGATGTCTGCAGATCTCCCGGCTCTTCTGCCTCCTTACCAGCCTCTGACATCCCTCTACAATGATGAGCTTCTGCTGCGGGGAGGTCCGAGCGAACACAATCTCCGTGTGGTTTTGGAGGATATTGTCAAGCTGTTCTGAGTTCAGATCCTTTAGTTTTGAGCCATGTATCACAATGGCTTTGGCATCCCTGAGCAAAAAAAAAAATTATTTGATTTTTAAATTATGTTTTGCTTTTAATCCTCACTGGAGGATATGAGTTTGTTTGTGTGATTATTTATTTATTACTGATTTTAAGGAGAGGGGAAGAGAGAGAGAGAGAGACATCTGTGTATGAGAGAAACATGGATCGGTTCCCGTATGTGCCCCCACCGGGAATCGAACCCACAACCTTTCAGTGCTTGGGACGGCGCTCCAACCGAGGCACACCGGCCAGGGTGCAAGAAGAATTTTGAAAGGTCAGTTCAGCCGAAGCCGGTTTGGCTCAGTGGATGGAGCGTCGGCCTGCGGACTGAAGGGTCCCAGGTTCGATTCTGGTCAAGGGCATGTACCTGGGTTGCGGGCACATCCCTGGTGGGGGATGTGCAGGAGGCAGCTGATCGATGTTTCCCTCTCATCGATGTTTCTGACTATCTATCTCCCTTCCTCTCTATAAAAAATCAATAAAATATATTAAAAAAAAAAGGTCAGTTCAGAGTGTCGAGAATTCATCAGTTGCCCCTTAACCAACTTTTACTATAACCCCCTTGTTTTTCCTTTCAGCCCAGCCTCCTCACTGGCCCCCAGCCATTCACTGTTCCCGGATGGACACATGCCATCCCCTCCCCCCTTTCTCAACCATTCCTCCCCTTTCTCTGTTTCGATCTTTGTTCCATGTCTTCTGAAACCCACGTGGTCGTTTTCCTATTACACTTTACTTTGCACTACGTAAACCCTGCACATCCGACCTGCTGCAGGTTCCTTCAGGAATGGTAGTGAGTGGGATCTGGGTGGGGCAGGCTGATGAGAGGGGAAGACGTGGCAGATCTGAGTTCTTCAGGGGTCTCACCTGCTATTGACCTGGTCGACAGGGATCTTGAGCCGGGCAGCAATGTCCTCTTCGGTCTCATTACCTTCTGAGATGATGCCCACACCCTTGGCAATGGCCTTGGCTGTGATGGGATGATCCCCTGTCACCATAATCACCTGTGTTGGGAAGGGAGAGAAGAGGAGTGGAATCATCTTCCGGGAGGTCCTGGGTCCCTCACCGTTCTCTCTGTGAGCTCACGGACCACTGCTTTCAGGAGCTCATTCCCAAGAACTCTCTTCAACCCTTGGGGATGGGCCAGGATCATCAGGTCATAAAACGTAAGGCAATTTGAGTACTAGGTTTTCGAGGAGGAAGTCAGAGACTGAGGTATATTGCTATATTCAGAATTTCATTTAATTGCTTCAGAAGCTATTCTGCTTCTTTAAGCTCAAAGACAGAAATGCCTACACATAGAACGAACGGTAATAAAGGAACATCTGGAATAGTCCATCTGCCAAGCGAAGTTCCATCAAGGCCCAGGTGCATTCTGAGTCTCACACCTTCCTCTCTTTTCCCTGCTGCCTCCCTGTGCCCCTAAATTTTAGCCCTTTTGCATGGCTGTTACCACCCGGACCCCATTCCTTCCCAAAGGTCAGGGGTCCGTGCTCCGTGCTTTCCTAGCATTCTCTGCTTAACCTGGACGATTGCTCACACGTCTCTCCCCCACGCTGCTGAGAGCTCTGTGAGGGTGGGGCCGTATCTCTGCCTCCTTGTGAAGTTTCCTGTCTTAGCACACTGCCTAACACATAGTAATCCAGCAACGAGCAATGATCAAATCAAGCAATGAAGGAATGGCCCTAGCCCCGTGATGGCGAACCTTTTGAGTTCGGCATGTTAGCATTTTGAAAAACCCTAACTTAACTCTGGTGCCGTGTCACATACAGAAATTTTTTGATCTTTGCAACCACAGTAAAACAAAGACTTATATTTCTGATATTTATTTTATATATTTAAATGCCATTTAACAAAGAAAAATCAACCAAAAAAATGAGTTCGCGTGTCACCTCTGACAAGGCAATGTCACATTGATGTCTCGATGTCTCTCTCTTTCTCTACTCTCCCTCCCTTCCACTCTCTCTAAAAAAGATCAATGGAAAAATATCCTCCGGCCCAGCCAGTATGGCTCAGAGGTTAAGAGTTGACCTATGAACCAGGAGGTGTCAGTTCAATCCCCAGTTAGGGCACATGGCCAGGGTTTCAGGTTCGATCCCCAGTAGAGGGCATGCAGGAGACAGCCTATCAATGCTTCTCATCATTGATGTTTCTTTCTCAACGATCACTCTTCCTTCCTCTCTGAAATCAATAAAAAAAATATATATATTTTTTAAAGGGAATGAAGGAATGGCTGCTTCCTGGGCACCAGTGCCCATAGTTCCTAGGACCCGGGTTTTCAGGCTCCGAGGGAGTAGGAGGGACACTATCTGACTGTGACTGAACTATCCAACTGCTTCCGGAGCAGAGGTCCTGGAAAAGCCAGTCTATCTACGTTCAGAGCGTCGAGAGAAGCCTTTTAGTTTTCCTCGGAGCCCTCATCATTCCACACCAGCACCCCAAGCTGTGCTGGAAGAAGAGAGTGTGGCTAAGCTGGGATTCCAGAGCCGGAGGAAGGTCACACTGTGAGCTGTTACCCACACCACTGGTTTCAAGCACCCTGGCTCCGTTGTGGGGACTGGACCCTCACCAGGCTCGGCCTGTGGGGGTGGGATAAGGTGAGGGTCTGGGAGGGAACTGCACAGAAGATTAGAAGATTCCAGATGTGGTTCAGACTGAGCCCTCAGCGGTGCCTTTTGGGCTTACAGTGCCCTGAGCTTCCCAGTGGCTCATCAATAGGGACCTGAGACCAATAGGCCAGGCGTGGTATCGTTCGGGTACGTCCCTGGTCCCTAGCCCAGACTGACATTCAAATGCACGGTTCTGTAGCAGCTTCTGGCAGTACCACCTCCATGCCAGGCACCCCGAGAGCCAGTTCCCAGGATGCAGTTTCTCAGCGAGTGGAGATGCGCAGACAATAGAAGCGCAGTTCCGCAGAGAATGGCTCCCTGCGAGGTAAAGGGCTTCTGGCAGTCTCTGGAATTTGTCAAGTATGAAAAGAATTTCATTGCTAACTTCTTCCT
>NW_006282378.1:471017-473601 GCF_000327345.1 Myotis davidii
ATGGCCCCCACGGTCCTGCAAGCTGCCCTCTTGTACCCGCTTCCCCCGGCTCATGCATCTGAGAGGCATTTGTAGAGGGAGCCAGGCTCAGCGCGTGGGTCGCTCCACGCTCCCGAGAGCCTCAGGTAGTGGCAAATATTTTTATTTTTGTGTTTTTTATAAATCGGTTATTCCAAAGACCCGAGCACATGGCTCTACCTGGGAAAGATCAGTTCTACAGTCACTTCTTGTAAAGCGCTGCTGCCCTGCAGATGTTACCCGCCCTCTCCCAGCAGCCGAGTCCTGTCCATCAGTTCTGCATCGACCCCGTGACGGAGTGGCCCCCGAAAGGCTCTTCCCTGTGGAACAGCCCCCATGTGTCCACTACGTGTGGTCATGGCAAGTGTTTCCCTTCCCTGTAAGGCAAGGGAGGATTCAAACTCCCCACCAAGGCTGCCAAGTTCCTGCCGGCGTAGGGTCCAGAAGGAGCAAGAAATTACAAGACCCGTGAGCCGGTGTGCAGAGCACGCCGTGGCCCAGAAAGCACAGAGGGCTCTGCCCGCTCTAGGCCAGCCTCGTTCTGCCTCAGGCTGTGAGGATGTCCTGGCTAAAGTCACCCCTTTGACTCCACTTCGGGCCTCCCCACCCGTGGGCACAATTGTTACTTCTTGCTGCAGAGATCCACGAACTCCCAGATGAGATGAATTTTAGGCACATCCACCGCGTTATTCCTCACTCTAGCAGCCCACTTCACAGCTCGGAAATGCAAACGAAGCCCCTCTTCACGTGGCTCCCACAGTATGCTATGGCAGCGCACAGAACCATTGGGGCATATCAGGATGACCTGGTTGGCCTATGTAGATGGGTTATAATAATGCTGTCTCTGCCAAGAACTCCATCACCCCCAGATATCTTGTAGTAACTAGAGAATTCACTCAACATAATTTTCTACACCCATTCCTTGGCTCTCACTCCTCTATGGCCAATCCTTGAACTTAGCTTGGCCCAGGCTGCCTCCAAACCAACTGCCAAGAGTCAAGGGTCTAAGAGAAAGCCAGCTCTAACAGATAGCAGCTAGCTCCCCTTAAACACCTTCAATGTGCCCCCTGCCCCCCACTGCAACCTGCCCTCTTCCAAGTGTGCGATCCAGATCAGGTAGGAACAGAGAAGGTGTCAATGTCACGTGCACATAAATGAGTTGGAGCAGCACCGGCCTAGGACACTGGTTCTCAAACCTCTTGGCATGTTGGACTCTCTGGGCAAGTTTTTTAAAAATGCAGATGCCTGAGTCTCACCCCGCGAGCTTCTAATGTCATGGGCCGGGGGTGTGGCCTGGGCATCAGATCTTTAAAGTTCTCTTGAGGATTCTAATGCTCCATGAAAGACAGGAGTCTAACCATAGAGGACATTTACCCTTAGTCTCTTAAGATGAAAACATTCTAAGCTGAAGGAAACAGAAATCCATGAGAGCGGTATTATTAAGAACCAAGTCTGTGCAAGGCCTTCCACTGCTGCCCCGATCGGGGACAGGCGCGGCTTCTGGGGCCCTCAAGCTTTACCTTGATCCCTGCGCTGCGACACTTGCTCACTGCATCGGGCACTGCCGCGCGGGGAGGGTCGATCATGGCTATCAGCCCCACGAAGCAAAGGTTGGACATGGGGAAGTTGATTTCATCTGTGTTAAACTTGAATCCCTTGGAGAAAGTGTTAGGCAGGTTCAAGTAGCAGAACCCTGGGGGGAGACACAAGGGACCAGTCATCATTAGCGATGTATGTCCACATCCTGCTCATCCCAGCATCCTAGATTTTGCACCCCATGAATCAGAAGCACTTCGGGGCTCTCCCCCAGCCCCCTCACCTAGCACGCGTTCCCCCAGACCTCCCAGTTCCATGTAGGCACTTTGGAAGGCTTCTTTCATGTCACTGTCCAGTGGGTACTCCTGCCCATTCAGAACGTAACTAGAGCAAAACTCCAAGATCTTCTCAGGAGCCCCCTTCATCAGCAGCACATGGGCCTGGGAACTGTCTTCCCGAAGGTGGATGGACATCTAGGGAGAGGAGAGGAGGCACTGGTGGGACAGGAGAGCAGGGTGGGGGCAAAAGAGCAAGGGAAAGGTTTTTGAGGGTAAAACAGACAGGCAACCGGTTTTATACCCTCCGTTTCCTTTGTGCCAGAACAATGCAGCCCTTCTTCCACCCAGGGCCAGCCCACCCCTCCCCTGTCCCGGAGCCTCCCGCTGGTTTTGTTTGCACATGGATCTCTGTCTTCTCAGCCACTGGAGGCAGAGGGCAGAAGCCGGTGCCTCACTTTCCCTGCTTCCTCTCGGCCTGGAGGGCTGGAGAGAAGTGGAGGGCTGGCCAGAGTGGGCTGGAGAGAAGTGGAGGGCTGGCCAGAGCCAGCTGGAGAGAAAGCCCAGGGCCCAAAGACCTGTGTCCCGAGCTGGCTGAATGCCTCATGGCCTCAGGTCAACCCATTTGACTTCTCAAAACCTCAGTGTTTTTTGATGAAATGCAAAAGGATCGGCAGTGCCTACTTCACTGAGTTTGTATGATAGTTGATATTTACAAAAAGAAAAAAAAACCCGCCGAAACCAGTTTGGCTCAG
>NW_006282378.1:473675-478877 GCF_000327345.1 Myotis davidii
TAAAAGAATTAAAAAAAACAAACAAAAAAAACCCAACCTTTAAAAACTGTGAAACACAATTCAAAAATGGGTTACTCATTCTAGTCCTCTCTCCACTCTCTCCTAAAATCATGAGAAAGTCCCCTGAGAGGGGCTGGATGGTGTGGGTGGGCCGTGGGCGGTCAGGGTCAGGGTCAGTATGGCTAGTGTGGGGAGAGAAGGGCATATTCATGAAGGAAACCTGAGCAACAACACACGAGGAGGAGAGAGAAATCAGGTTAACTTTGGTTTTGCATTTTCCCTTGATCTCTGATCTGTGCAAAGGAGCTCTCTGTGGGGTTCCTGTTAGGATCCACAGGAAATTCCTGCTACACAGCCTGTTGGGTAGCAAAATTAGCACATGGATAGGACATGAGCTGGTGCAGAGAGAGGCCAGGCTGCAATGCCCAAAGGGTAGGCAAGGGGGAAGCCTGTGTGTGCAGGCCAAAGCCTGGGCAAAGTCGGTCCCTTGGAACTTTAAAAAAAACCCAAATAAACCGGTTCGGTGATATTGAGAATAGGCTTGAGCAGTTGAGAGGAAGCACCTTGCCTTATTTAAGCAGAAGCTGCAAAGGTTTAAAAAGCTTAACGTTCTGAGTGCTGAATACATTAGTGGGGATGACAGCAAGGCCTACGTTAGCTGTTAACTTGGTCACAGAAAAATCACCTCTTGATAGAAATTGCAGATGAAAATATGGGAAAAATAATCTGGAAATATGAGAACAGAGAACCTTTTTTCTTTCATTTTCATCTCAGGGAGGGAAAAGGCCTTGCACACTGAGGCCTCCAACTACCCCACGAGCAAGCTAGTGAAGGCAGCTGTCTGCAGGGAGTGAACGTAGCCAGAGGGCTCTCCTGGGACCTCGGGCAAGCAGGCCCCTGGCTGAGCACACGGGCACACCACGGGGGATTTTGCTGTTTGATATTCAAGAGCTCAGAGAAAGCACTAACGTTGTCATTTTGGATAGCGCTGCTATTTCGTTGGACATTCCAACAAATGTGGCTGTGTTTTGCTTTTATTCTGAGCCATACAGAGGGAGAGGCGCCTAATTCTTTCCGGTCAAAGGCTTTAATCAGGCCTGTCTAGCACCAAATTCCTGTCTGGTTAGTGGGGCCACTAAATGTCAGAAAAAAGTGGAAATAAGTTTGCAGTTTGAGCCTAAAAGACCTATCTGATTACACCGAACTAAAAGCCCGTTGAGACAAAAAACGATGGATCTAGTTCTTTAACCCTTACTTGTTCGATATCTTCATTGTGAAGATATCGGTAATTGGGCTTTTAGAATCTATCTCGCTTTTGTTATTTTATTTTGTTCGGTTATGAATATTTTTTATGAATATTCTTTGTGATGAAAACCTTTAAGATCTACCCTCTTAAGCAAGTTTCAAATATAAAAATACGGAATGATGAACTAATCTGCATGTTATCAGGGCCACACTAATCTTCTCTGTATTGTTCCAATTTTAGTATATGTTCTCTGGGCGCCAGCACTATACCATGTGTTTTTTGGGTTTTTTAAGAAAATGCTTTCTTATGATTTAAAAATGTTTATACACGAATTTCTGCTCTTAGTTTTATCATTTAAAAAAATATCATTTGGTATTAGTTTCAAGTATACAGCATAGTGGTTAGACAATCCTATACTCTTTTTTAAAAATTATATTTTATTGATTTCAGAGAGGAGGAGAGAGGGAGAGAGAGGTAGAAACATCAACGATGAGAGAGAATCACTGACTGGCTGCCTCCTGCACACCACACACTGGGGATCGAGCCCACAACCTGGGCATGTGCCCCAACCAGGAATCAAACTGTGACCTCCTGGTTCATAGGTCGATGCTCAACCGCTAAGCCAGGCCGGCCGGGCAATCCTATATTAAACACAGTGTTCTCCCCAATAAGTCTAGTACCCACCTGGCACCATACATAGTTATTAAAATATTATTGATTATATTCCCTGTGCTTTGAGTATTTTGTAACTCTCAATATACTTCTTAATCCTTCACCTTTTCCACTCAGCCCCCTAAATCCCCTCTCCTCTGGTAACCATCAGTCTGTTTCAATTTTGTTTATTTTATTCGTTAGATTCCAAATATAAGTGAAATTGTATGGTATTTGTTTTTCTCTGACTGACTTATTTTCCTTAGCATAGTACCCTCTAGGCCAGTGATGGCGAACCTTTTGAGCTCGGCGTGTCAGCATTTTGAAAAACCCTAACTTAACTCTGGTGCCGTGTCACATACAGAAATTTTTTGATATTTGCAACCATAGTAAAACAAAGATTTATATTTCTGATATTTATTTTATATATTTAAATGCCATTTAACAAAGAAAAATCAAGCAAAAAAGTGAGTTCATGTGTCACCTCTGACACGCATGTCATAGGTTCACCATCACTGCTCTAGGTCCATCCATGCTGTCACACGCGGTAAGACTTCATTCTTTTTTTAGGGCCAGGTAACATTCCATTATCTATATGTACCACCACATTTTCTTTTTTTTTCATAAAAAAGGACCACATTTTCTTAAACCACAATGTTTTTATCCAGTCATCCATTAATGGGCACTTGGGTTGCTTTCATATCTTGGCTATTGACGATTATGTGCAATTTAAGACACAAATACAGCGCTGGCTGTGGGAGTCTCCTTTCTGCTCTGTTACCACACCCGAATGTCTGACCTTTACAGTCGTGCATGAACTTAGAGAACCCCACTCTCCTGAGCAGATCACAATTGTCCCACAGAACTCAAACCTTAGCTGGTGGAGTTCCCGTCCTGGCAATGCCACCACTCCCAACCTTCCACACTTCAAAGTGTGCCAGGATTCCAACGTGGGGAAGAAATCCCGGTTTCCCTGTCCTCTCATAGAGTGTGTGGTTAATGCCACCAATGCCCCCCACTTGGCACTTCTTCCTTGCCACTCCCTGGATAGCGGACAAATTGCTCCTGGGAAATGAAACTCACAAACACGCTGGAGACCCCTGATGCCTTACCCGCTTACCCGATGCAGCCACTAGATCTGTGGGCATGGAATGAAAAAAAAAAAGGTGACTAATGAAATCTGGCGCCTCTGGGAGTGTCTGGTACACCCAGCCTATTCTGCTGGCCAGCAGGGCAGCAGTCAGAGAGATGCCTCCTGACAGCTGCAGGGACTTTCACGTGACTTCGCCCCACCCCCTCCCGCCTCCAGCCTTAAGAGAGCCCTTGATGACTCGCTCTTTTCACAGGGAGTGGAGTCTCCAACTCTGCTTAGGGCTCAGCACCTCTCCCGTTTATCGCCTGCTGCCCCCTTCACCTGCTTGTTACCTTTCCTTGAGGTGAGCCTTCTTCCTAGTTGGGATGCTGGCTGTCCACCCTCTAGCCTACTGCTCAGAGGTGAGGCGGAAGACAAAACTCCCATTTCCCCCCAAAATATACCCCCCTCGCCAATCATTCTCTTCCTTTCCTGGGTTCTGTACCTGATACTTGTTGGTAGAATTAAAGGGGATCTCTGCCACCTTGGGGCTTCTCTCTCTCATCTCCTTCACGGAGCAGTAGGACTGCTCGATGAACTTGAGGAGGGCTGACTCAGAAGCGTCCCCTGCTGTTGTCCGCTGTCAGAAGGGGGTTTCTATATAAGCCCCGGGGACAAGGAGAGGGGCCAGGGGGAGGGGGTGCCTGGGGAAGTCACTGAGCGCCAGGAAAGAGATCTTTTGGGGGCAGAGGGTGGGTTATACCCTGGACACTAAGGTACCCTCCACCCCCTTGGGCCTGACACCTTAGCTATCGGAATGTCCTCCTGATTAGCCTTAAACTCAGCCCGGTTGCAGAGGCCAGCGATTCGGGCCAGGATAGGCCAGGTATCGGAGCTCTTGTCAAATGTATGCGCTGGGGAGAAAGAGCAGACGTGAGCAAGGGAGAGGGGAGCTTAAAGCAGGGAGTTATTTCCATCCTGTCTGTACCCCACAACTTCACAGAGACATCTTCCATCCACACCTTCCTTCTCTCACTCGCCTTCCAGCTGTCTTCTCTTTGTCTGAACTCACCATTCCCTCTCAGCTCACTCATCACAATCCCCCAAACCCTTTCACTCTTGGCCCACCGATGCCACTAGTCACCAAGGCGTTCTTCACTCGTGTCGGACTCATAGATGGTCTTATCGAACCACAAGTGGGCGACGGTCATACGGTTCTGGGTGAGGGTGCCCGTCTTGTCAGAGCAGATGGTGGAGGTGGAGCCCAGCGTCTCCACCGCCTCCAGGTTCTTCACCAGGCAGTTCTTCTTCGCCATGCGCTGGGCTGTCAGGGTCAGACACACCTAAGGCCACGAAAAGTCAAGAGAATAAGTGGAGAGAAGATATTGGCTACTCACACCACCTCGTGTTTTGGAAATCTGATTTGTTTTTGGCTAATTTAATTTTTTGTACTAATTTCCCTTAATTTCCTATCTAGTTAAAAAAAACAAAAACCCTCCATCTATGGCTACAGGAAAGGAAATGAGGAAAGTGATTTTGGTTTGGGCTTCAAGGCAGAGTTTTAAAACCAGAGTGTATTCCTTTACCAGGCATTCTAGAGAATGATGATCTGATTTTCCCTGATATATTCCACTCTCCCATGGTCCTTTCATCTTTTTTATCCAGCAGCCTCTTTTTCATTCAAGTTCAGACCACACCTCTTTTTCAAGTTCAATCTTTCAAAGGCCCACATTGGCTAATCTTTTATTGTGGAATAAGATGCTATGTATGGAATGTGTGTGTATGGATGTACCAATTTATTTAAAAAAAACAATGGAAAAATGATGAAATTGAGAAATATTGCAGCACTAAAAATAATTTTGTTGTTAATCTTCACCTGATATTTTTTCCATTGAATTTTAGAGCTCCCCTCCACCAGGTTCCCACTCCACCCTCTGCTCTTACCCCCACCCCCACTGTCCTCATCCACAGGTGTACAATTTTTGTCCAGTCTCTTCCCACATCCCCCACACCCCTTTCCTCCCCCAGAATAGTCAGTCCTCTCCCTTTCTATGTCCCTGATTCTATTATAATCACCAGTTTATTCTGTTCATTAGATTATTTATTCACTTGATTATACAATAATATTTATAGCTGTGTAAGTGTTAAATAATCCCCACCCATCAATGGCTGATGATCCTGCCAGTTTTTGGATTTTTTGAAGTATCCATCATCAATAACAGAAAACACATCC
>NW_006282378.1:482823-483569 GCF_000327345.1 Myotis davidii
TTCAGAGCAGTCGGGAGCTTGAGACTCCCTCCTGATTGAAAAAGACAACCGTGTCCTCAGTTGCCAGCCCTTTCCACGTGCGCCTCCGTACCTCTGCACTTTACTTCCGCACCTCCTGTCTCAGTGTGCTTTTCTCTTTCCTTCTAGTTGTAGAATTTCCACTCAGCCAGCCTTTCTGTGGTTCTAGATGATGTCCGTTTTGTCTTTTAGTTGTATTTTTGAAGTGGTTGTGCAAGGCAGCAATTTCCGGTGTTTACCTATGCTGCCATCTTGGTTTCTTCCTAGTCCCAATGTTTTTGTGCTAGTCCAACCACACCCTGAGTAGTACACTCATTTTTATTTTAGTAAGATAAAGCATACCCTAAACAAGTGATCAGCAAGACCAGGGCCCAAAGACGGTGTCATATGGCTAAGGGAAACGGGATTATTATTTCACCGCCTACCTGGAGAGTTTGAGGCAACATAATGGTTACTGTCAAAAATCTAAAGGGTGGTTTGTAGGAGAGAGAGAATTGACTTATTTTGTATTTCCTCAGCTGGGAAAACTGAGACCAAACACAGTTCTGTTCAACACAATGCAATCAAACTAGAGCAGCCCAACAATGAAATGAACAGAGAATAAAAAAAAGGGTGGGCTTCACGCCGAAACCGGTTTGGCTCAGTGGATAGAGCGTCGGCCTGCGGACTGAGGGGTCCCGGGTTCGATTCCGGTCAAGGGCATGTACCTGGGTTGCGGGCACATTCGC